>NC_057804.1:370790719-371061584 GCF_018294505.1 Triticum aestivum | reverse complement strand
CCGCCGGCCCCTGTATCCATGCCTCTCTCGAATACGTAATAGACACGCATACCTCTCTAGGCCCTGCCAAATGCATCAACTACACATTCACACATGTTACATCACGTACCCCATTGATCTAAAAAGCCCTCTCTTCACTTTTATTTCGCATACAACATTCCTTTTGAATAAAGTGTGGCCAAAAAATTATTTTAGAATTTCTACATATATACAACATTACAAAGTTATATGGAGGAGTATGAATGCTAATTTGCATTGCATTGCATGGTGCCCACAATGATATTTATTCCACACCGTGAATTTGTATATTTGTATACTATATATAAAGTTAGTCATAATAAAGAGAAACGAAGAGCATCTCTCTCCCCATCGCATACCCCCCCTCTATGCCCCTTTCACGTACGCATGTTTCATCTTTCTCTCGTGATATATACAGTGAAAATCATTGTATTTGAAGCGAAAGCACGATACGTACATTGGACTTCAGAATCCACTCATTACGGTCACCATTTACGTTTTGTGGTTATTATACAGTCACGGGCTCAACGTACAACTCTGTATTTGCTCAAGACATGACTAGTCGACCAGTTAAACGCTCCAGGTGGCACCTCTAGTGTTGCATCACATTATCTCACTACCATTGGGCCCACCTGTCAGCTTGTATCTACTCTACATCTACACTCTTATATAGAATATAACATTCTTATAAAAAACAGAGTTGGTTATGATGGTGTGCCTGCCATCCTGCAATATAGGTCGTCCGATTTATATCTGACGGATAGGACAAAAACTAGGGCAATTTTGCAAAAAGGTACCCACACACATCTCCACATTTGCAAATAAGGCCTTCCCTCGTTCATCCTTTTCTCTCACAAGATAATCTAGTCATACAAATGCATCTTGATGTTACGTGCAACACACAAGCATCTTGCTAGTAAGAATGAAAACAAACAAACAACAACAAAATATTGGACGATGGTTCGAAGTCATGACCGCGGGAACAGCGGACAAGGTGGCCTTGTATTGGTTATTAACCGGAGAGGTGTCTCGCTCATGTCTACATAGTTCTCGAACCCGTAGTGTCCGCACGCGTAACGTTCGTTGACGCTAGAGTAGTATTGGGATATTTGATGAGTGGTAAACAAATGTTGTTCAGAGTCCTGGATGAGATCCTGGACGTCACGAGGAGTCTCAGAATGGTCGAGAGGTAAAGATTTATATATGGGAAGTCATATTTTGGGTTCCGGAAAAAGGTGCAGTTTTTTTGGTATTGTACCGGGAAGCTTCCAGAAGGTTTCGGAGGATTCTGGAGGGGTACAGAAGTCCATAAGTGGGTTCACCACGACCCAAGGGCTGTCATGGGCTGCGGGGAGGTGCCTTGGCCTTATTGGGCTAGGCACACCAAGTCCTCAAAAGCCCATGTGGCTCGGGAAGGCAAAAAAGGATGGAGTCCTAGTAAGAATAGGATTGGACTTTGAGTCCAAGCCCTTTCCCCCTTAGCTGCGCCCTAGGGCTTGGAGGGGTTGTTTCCCACGCCCCTCCACATTTATATATCTAAAGGGGAGGGGGCGCCCCAAGAGGATGCACCAAGACCTTGGTGCCCCTCTCTCTCCCGTTACTCCGGAGTTCCACCGCCTCGTCCCGGCGAAGCTTAATGAAGCGCTGTCGGTGCTCCACCACCACCATCACCACCACGCCGTCGTGTTGGTTCTGATGCCATCTACTTGTCCTCTCCCTCTTGCTAGATCAAGAAGGAGGAGACGTCATCGAGCCGCACATGTGGTAAACTCAGAGGTGCCGTCCGTTCGGCACTATATCCATTGGATCGTGATCGGATCATGAAGAGTATGACTACATCAACCGCGTGATAAACGCTTCCGCTTTCGGTCAACGAGGGTACGTAGACACACTCTCCCCGTCTCATTGCTATGCATCTCCTAGATAGATCTTCCGTGAGCGTAGGATTTTTTTTGAAATTGCATGCTACGTTCCCCTATAGGTTCATCTCGCTCTAGGGCGGTTAGGCCACAAGAATAGAGCACGAGGCTCTAATACCAAATTTAAAGGATCGAGATGGACCTAGAGGGGGGTGAATAGGTACAATTATAAATTTTAATTCGTACCTAGCAATTTTAGGCTATAATGCGGAATATGAAGGTGAGCCTAACAACTTCAAAGATGACACAATGAGCTAAGCAAGGTGACCAAGTATTACAAGAATATGAATAAGCAAACACAGTATGGAACAGGTAAAGATAAAGAGACAAATAACCACAAGTAATGAGCTAGATTTAGGAATAACCGCAACTCCGAGAGACAAGGATGTATCCCGATGTTCACTTCCTTGGAGGGAAGCTACATCACTGTTTAGAGAGGTGGATGTTACCACGAAGGCACACCAATGCCATGAAGGCTCACCCTATTCTCTCTTTGATATATCACCATGAAGGCAACTCTCAACCACTAGTGGTAGACCTTGGGGTGGTCTCCAAACGATCACAAACTTTCCGGGGGTAGTCACAATGAACGATTCCTCGATGGAGTCCTCCTACCGCCTAGGAATCTCAAAACTCCAAGAGTAACAAGATCTAAGGGGAAAAGCTCAAGACTTGATCAAATCACGATTTGCTTCGGTCACAATAAGGAGAGGGAGAATATCTTTATTTTGATCGGAACAACTCTTTCAAACTTACAAGAATCAAACCGGGATCTAGGATTTCATGGGGGGGCAAGAGAGAGGGAGCACTTGTGTTCTTTGGGCGTGTTAGAGTGTAGTGGTCAACCTTATCCCGAAGGGGTAAGGAGCTATTTATACCCACAACAGATTAAAGCCATTTGGAGTAGAAGTTGACATGCCCAGATGATCCGGATTACCATCTGGATGGTTTGGACAAGGTCCAGATGATCTGGAAACGATCCCGGACGACAATGGTAAGAAAGAGTTGCGAGGTGGCCGGATGATCCGAGAGAATGTTTTGATGATCTGGGAGAATCTCGGACGATACGGATGCCTATACGGATGATCCGCTCCACTCAACAGGCTGCTGAGATCAAGGGCCAAGTAACCGGATGATTCGGAACAGGTTCCGAACGATCCGGGACCAGCCGGATGATCCAGACAAAGGTCTGGACGATCCGGGACTCAGTCCGAATGATTCGGCTTCAAATAGAGGGTCCTAGCGCTAGGTCAGCCCCTAGCTAGATGGTCCGGGACTAGGTTCGGATGATCTGGGCTAAGCCTGGATCATCCGGATGATCTGGCTAGGAACCCATATGTGGAGAGCAAGAGATGTAGGTCTTGGCTAAGTAGTTTTCCTAGGGATATTTGGTCTTTATGAAACAAACCATGAGATAACATGTGTTATAGGAGATAGTGACAAAATGATGATACTTGAGCAAACACTTGAACAAACCCCTCAGATCCCCTCTTAATACTGTGAGATCCCTATTACTCAAGAAATGTATAAAAGAAACAAACGCTTCTTTTCTTGTTGGTCCTCGTCATGAGCAATATCTCATTTGATGTGCCCATGATCCACACACTAGTAAAACGAGGTGCTATACAAACGGCTTTTAACCACTTTCCGTGACAGCATTTTGAACCGTCGCCTAGTGA
Source organism: Triticum aestivum (assembly GCF_018294505.1). Classification (NCBI taxonomy): domain Eukaryota; kingdom Viridiplantae; phylum Streptophyta; class Magnoliopsida; order Poales; family Poaceae; genus Triticum; species Triticum aestivum. The sequence goes on along the minus strand of NC_057804.1, from coordinate 371,057,968 downwards.
GTGTGGGCGATAGGGAGGTCCTTCCCACATGACCTAGAAACCGTCGGGGATAGGCCCTCCGGCCACACACGCTTGGCAAAATGAGATCGTATGCGACGGGCAAGCAATCTAATACAATTATACAGGCCCAATTGGTTTTGTTCGTAAGTACATCCCACACGGTCAGTCCCAGACAAATGTTTCCGTCTGTATGTACATTCCACACGGTCAATCCAAGGAATACGTTTCTATTCATATGTACATCCCACACAGTCAATCCAAGAAATACGTTTCTGTTTGTATGTACATCCCACACAGTTAGTCCAAGGGAAGCGTTTCCGTTCGCACGTATATCACGCGCAATTTCCCCCATTAAATCGTTTGTGTTAGCGATGCCATTGCAGACGATATTAACCATTATATCATTTGCGTTATTGAATGCATCACACAGGTGCATAGAAGAAACTTTGTGGCATAGACTGTCCATCACACACCCCTTTTTATGTGGTAAATGTTTGCGCAAGGTGGCCTAACGCAAATAATTTTCAAGAGGGAGTCGTGTGTGATTGTTCATTGATCCAACACGTTTTATTCCTATAAACTATGTGTGTTGTATGAGGTCATCGACCACGGTGTTTTCTCAAAAACCATTTGCAATAGAAAAACCCAATTAGCAGGCTAATTGGCCTATTATTAATAATCCTTTTATTAATCTAATTGACATTTCATATTAAGCACACAATATATTTCATTTTCATATTAAGGAAGCAGGATTTCATAATTGAAATACATTAGATTACAACATCATATAGCTTCAGCACTCAGCTAGCCCATTACACAACTGCACCAGCACCAAGTTTCACATGCAACACCTATAAATTTTTGAAATTAGCATCATAGACGATACATAGATAGATGAATCTCATCTGGAAAACTGTTGAAGCGGAAGGTGAATATTGAGCCTTCATTGATGCTGAAGGTCTTTGCAACTTTAGGCTAGCGCCTGTGGAAGATTGACTATTCATCATTCATCCTCTTCAGGAAGACTTCAATATTGAACCGTGGGTGTTGTATGAATACCTTCCTCGCCTCCTGACCATACATGTGGTTTGAGAGGTAATCATTAATGAACTGCTTTGGAAAGGCCTGAAAACAAGGATATGCATAAATATGTTCTCTAGATTTGAAATGGGGGAAAGGAATAAAAAAGACAAGGTATAATAGTTAGTACCATCCTGTAGTGAACTGATGTCTTCTTCATTGTGCAGACAAAGATCTTGTTGTTTTTTGTCGCTAATTTTTTTATCCTAACAATCTTTCTGAGTTTCTTGACTTGACTGATATTCATGGACAACTCATTTCCCCATATGCAAAAAGGGTCGAACAATGAGCCAAAACCTCTGACAACATGACCTACATGTGCAAGACCAAATTGTTAAAAACCTAAATATTAGAATGGTTCTTACAATTCCACAATAATGTGCTATTAGACAAAGGACCATGCATGTTCAAGCCTCGATTGTAAACCTCAGTGCTTCCCATTGTTTCCCTGCAAGAAATATGAGGTAGTTAGTGATCATGTTAACTGAGGGTTGGCATGCTATTAGTAAAATATGTTGATGCAAAATAAACACATTGCAGATTCATCAGATTAATTTGAACCACATGGAAAACCCATTTATCCAAACCAAGCATGATTAAGAACTAGGAAATATAGAAATTGTATATGTTCCTCATGTATTAAGTGCCGCCAAAGTCGATTTATTCCTCACATGCATAACAATACAAAATTCTACCCACAACAATTGGACATCGCATTGCAGAATTGAAGCAAGCAGTTAACTAAACACCACAACAAATGAATCAAACATTAACTGAGCACCACATTGCACAATATAACATACTCATATTAGAAGATACGACAGTTAACCAAACCAAGCATGCTTAACAACTTGGAAATATAGCAATTGTATTTGTTTCTCATGTATTTAGTACAACCAAATTTGATTTATTTCTCGCATGGTAGACAATAACAAAATGCAACCACAACATTTGAACATCGCACTGCAGAATTGAACCAAACAGTTGCTAAACACTACAACAAATGAACCAAACATCAACTGAGCACCACATTCCACAACATATAACATACTTGAAGATCAGACAGTTAACCAAACCAAGCATGCTTGACAACTTGGAATACATCAATTGTATTTGTTTCTCAAGTATTTTGTACAGATAAATTCGATTTATTTCTCACAAGGAAGACAATACAAAATTGTAACCTAAAGAATTGAACATCACATTGCAGAATTGAACCATACAGCTAACTAAACACGACAGCAAATTAACTGAACAAGTAATAAGTGAGCACCACATTTCACGGCATACAGAACATATGCACTAGAGCAACAGATTGCATGGTAAAAGTAGATAGGAGAATTCACTATAATTTGTTAAGGAAAGGCAGGAGTAGCACATGCAACGGGTAAACTGAGCATGCTTAACCGACATAGCTAGCTAACTGAACATAGGTCCTTATAGTGAGCTGATAAGACAAGTTACTCCTCATCATCACAGATATCTATGATGATTGGCTCCTTGGACATGGAAGAGGGCGAGGCCTCCACATCGTGGGTGTCCTGCTCGTACTGGTGAGTTGCTGAGCCGCTCCGGGAACCAACCTGCTGTCTCTTGAGTTGGGGTAAGCATGTGCACGCTAAGGAAACACCTCGTAGTCTTCGTCGAACGTACCGATGGTGTCCTTGAGAAAACGCCACGAACTATCATTTGAAGCAGCCAGCCATGTCGTGGTTTCGACGCGCGAGGTGTCGACGGTGGCCTCGACGGCAAGGTCCTCCTCCAAGATCTGGGTGTCGGCACGAATGGCAGCTTTCAGGACCTCATCCGTGTGTGCAGCCGCGATTTGCTTCTCCGCTGCCAAATGCTCCTTCAGCTCCTGGCTATACTGCGTGCACCATGGCTTAGGGTAGTGCTTATTTGGGGGAGGGGTCGGTGATTTGGGTGGAAGGTGTCGCATCGACGGTCGGGGCATGTAGGATGTAGAAGGAGGAGGAGGATGGGGGTCATTTGTGGGTTACCTGCCTGGATCGACGAGGTTGAGCATCATGAAGGAGGGTCATCGGCGAGGTGGCGACGCTACAAGCAAGGAGTGAAGGTTTGAACTTGGAAAGGAAGGCAGAAATAGGGGAAATGTGGCTTTTTGTAAGGGGGAGGGGGCGGGAAGGTAGATATTTCCGCGGAAGCCGAAAATTTTGGATCGGTGCAGCGAAAAAACTGGCGCGCAAAGTGTCATCGGACACGGTCCCTTATTCAGCACTTTGTACGATATGTGAACATCACAAATGAGTACGAGGGATTGCTTGCCGGTCTCAAGATCGCGGCAGACCTCGGAGTCAAGAAGCTCATCGTCAGGGGTGACTCACAGCTTGTTGTCAGGCACATCAACAAAGATTATTAGAGCCCGTTGATGGAAGCTTACATAGATGAAGTGAGGAGACTGGAGGAGCGCTTTGACCGTATACAGGCATAGCATGTCCCCCGAATGGAGATTGACATCGCTGACTACCTATCAAAGCGTGCAGCCCTCAAGCTACCTATGGAACCAGGTACTTTTGTGCTTCAGTTAACTCAACCATCCATCGAACCATCAACAGAACCGAACAAACGGAGGAAGCTAGGCCCCAGCAAGTACTTCCCCACTGAGCTCCCTAGAGCCGCCAGTGAAGGAGTTGCCATGGACGCTGAGCCTGCCATGGGACAACCGACTCCGGCGGGGCGTCAAGCCCTTGCTGCGGAGGTAACCATTCCCGCGGCAGGAGAAATGCCTTTGGTCCTTGTCGTCGAGCCACAAGCTCCAGCATGGGCGCAGCACACCGTCCGATTCCTCCAAATAGGAGAGCTTCCTGAGGAGCAGGAAGAAGCAGAGAGAGTAGCCCGCTGGTTTGCTCTATACCAATTCGTTGACAACATCTTGTACAGAAAAATACCGAATGGGGTGAAATTAAAGTGCATCTCCTAGGAGGAAGGACTGGAGCTGTTGGCGGAGATACATGGAGGCATATGTGGCTCCCACATAGGGGTCAAGGGCCCTTGCCGTCAGGGCTTTCCGGCAAGGTTTCTTCTAGCCCACTGCCCTCTAGGATGCGACGACACTAGTAACCAAGTGTGAAGCGTGCCAGTTCCATTCAAAGAAACTTCATCAGCCAGCTCAAGCCTTGTAGACAATGCCTCTCTCCTGGCCGTTTTTGGTGTGGGGGCTCGACATACTGGGCCCCTTTCCCCGTGCCGTCTGGGGCTTTGAGTACTTGTACGTTGCAATCGACAAGTTCACAAAGTGGCCGGAGGTGGAAGAAGTGAGGAAGGTGACTGCACAGTCAGCCGTCAAATTCTTCAAGGGGCTAGTTTGCCGCTTTGGTGTGCCCAACAGAATCATCACCGACAACGGCACAAAGTTCACAAGCCACACCCTCATGCAGTATATCGAGGACCTCGGCAGCAAGGTCTGTTTTGCTTCCATGGCACACCCATGGAGCAAGGGCCAAGCGGAGAGGGCAAATGCAGAAGTGCTACGTGGCCTCAGGACAAAGACTTTTGACAGGCTGCACAAGAGCGGGAGGCGCTGGATTGATGAGTTGCCGGTGGTTCTTTGGTCGATCAGAATGATGATCGACGCCAAATCGAGCCACCGGCCAGACACCCTTTGCCTTGGTTTACGGGGCAGAGGCAGTTCTCCCCATAAAACTCATATACGGGTCACCTTGAGTGCTCACTTATGATGAGCTTGAGCAAGAGCGATTGCGGCAAGATGACGCGACGGTCCTCGAGGAAGATCGTGTTCGGGCGGCTGTGAGAGCAGCACGCTACTAGCAAGCCTTGCGTCGCTACCATAGCCGCAAGGTTCATGCCCAGAGCTTTGAGGAAGGCGACCTTGTTCTTTGACGCATTCAGTCGGCCAAGAATTCCAACAAGTTGACACCAAAGTGGGAAGGCCCTTATTGGGTAATTCGAGTCACTAGGCCTGGCGCAGTCCGCCTGGAGACCGAAGATGCCATTCCAGTGAGCAACTCCTGGAACATTGAGCATCTTCGCAAGTTTTACCCATAAGGCGCGGCTGCCGGGCTCCCCGGCAAGCCACCTTTTGTACAAGCCTTGCCGGCAAGGCATGTAACCCTCTGTACAAAGCCAGGCGCAGACCCTGAGCATAAATAAACAAAGCGCTGGTGCCCTAAGTTATAGCATGCATGCTAGATTGAGTCTCTCCCTCGCTTAGGGTTGATAGAGCTTAGAAGCGACTAACCCCTAGCATAGAGGTCGAGTTTGCGTCCCTTTGTTCCTATCCGTCCTCTTTGGTTCGCAGGGTACGTAAATGTTTCCGCCAAGCCGAGTGGGAGGAAGAGGACAAGCCGGCGCTCCAGACCCGGCAAGCCAATCTTGCCGAGGGCTGAAGACACGAAGGTCCACCCACGGCAAGTTAGGGTTGCCGGGGGTAGCAGATCCAGATAAGTTTTCCCATCCCCTGTTGTGCATTTCCGTATGAAACTTGGAATGTACGAAACCTTGTTTTGTTCCAAGGCTGTCGTGCTCCCCTTGTTCCTATCACCCAAGAACTTCTTGGTTCGGAATATGGTTGTAGCCGCGGCGGCAAGGAAGCAAGCGTACGGCCCATCCCCACTTCGTCCCTGCCTCCGCGGAAGGCGTGAGTATGGACGAACGGAGTGGGGGAACGGCAAGGCCTGTTGCCGGGCAACGGTGTTTATATTGAAAATAACAAGGATTTGTTCCTTGGTATGGGCTTTGCTCACACACACACAAGACCCGACAAGCACCCTTTTCCATTAATACGTTCCATACAGGTGCAGTTCGTACGGAATGTAGACATAAACAGGGAGGTTATAGGTTTTAGATCTAACTAAGGCCCGCAGGCTTACAAACTGAAAAAAGATAAGGTGCCCAGAATCCCTTTCTTGTCCCTCTCCTCAGGAAATGAAACAAGAAGGCAAAAGGGAAGAAGGAGCACCTAGGTGAGGTACGAGCAACAGAAGGTGCCAAGAGAACATGACGGCGGTCGCCTAGGAGTGGGCTGGCGATGGTGGTGCCGGAGGAAGAGCTAGAACATGAGGCAGCGGTCCGTCAATACGCTACGAAGGCATCGGTGCCATCGTACTCTGAATTGACGGCCCGCCACCCGCCTTCTTCGCCTTCTCCGGCCTCCCCATGCCAGCCGCCCAAGGAGGCGACACCGAGAAGTTCAAGGAGCTGGCGACAGGAATGATGGGGTCGCTGATGTCGCCCGGCAACGGCGTGCCCGACACCTAGTCGGACCCGTCCTCCTGCCGCACTCTACCCGTCCTCCTCGTCTCTCTTGCTTGAGGATGAGTCTTCATCATCAGAGGAGCTCTCCACGCAGCACCTTACGCGAGTCCCGAAGTGTCCAAAGACCTTGATGGAGAGGAGGCCACTCTCCATTAATTTGAAATGGAGAGCGAGCCCCTCCGTCAGGCAGTGGATGCGAGAGAAGGTCTTCCACCCACGGTGAATGTACATGACGTGAGGGGCTAGGAACTCGACGTCGGCCCATGTGCTGCTGTTCTCATAGCCCCTCATGTGCAGCCTCAGCGCCTGCGGCGGGTCCAGCTCCATCTCCCTAGCAAATGGGGTCGGGAGACGAAGACGACGGCGCGCCGGCCGGCGCAGCCTCATGAAGAACTCGTAGGGGTTGTCCCCGACGTGGCCCTCCACCGGGGGAGGGGCCGCTGGCAGAGGCGAGGCCGACGTGCCGCCCCGTCCTCCTCTTCCTCGAGCACCGCGATAGCCCCGACCTCGCCCCTCCCCCTTCCTCTAACGTCTGGCTCTGCCGCCACAAGCTCTTGGGGAGGAGAGACGCGTTGTCGAGCGGAGAACCTCGCTACCACTGATGAAGCATCACCGCGCCCTCTCACCATACAGAAGGGAGGAAGGAGCAGGGATGGGGAGAGGCGGATGATGAAGGACTAAGAGGCGCGTTCCTCCCGCTCCCCCCTTATAAAGCGACGGGATCGGGGCTCGGCCGCCCCTTTCAACCAATCCGGCTCATTAAAGTGACAGCGGGTGAGGCCGTTGACCGCCCTCCCCGCCCAATTGAAGGGGCATGGGAATCGACCCAAGCACGCACGTCTTCCCGTATCCCGCGCGCCTGTCATTCGCCCTGTGTCATTCATGCGGCGTACATGGCGCGAGAGATGGACATAATGGGACGCGTGGAGCGATGGTTCCCAGGTAAGGACAGTAAATGAGCGGCGGCCCTGCGGTCTCGAAGGGACATGCAAGCCGCCTCTGTAATGTTCACCGCAAGATGACGCAAGCGTGCTTCGATCACCCGCGCGCGTGACCCCCATGTTACGCATTCAACACAGGTCATGGGGAAGCGCAGCGGATGGAAAACTACCACGGTAAAAACTGCCCCGCCTGCCCGCGCACAGCTCTGGGCCTGGCCCAACAGCGCGTGGCGCTTATGTGTGGCCCAGGCCCAGGGGCTCCTGTCGGTGTACTAAAGTAGGGGCGCTCCTTTGTACCCCTTATTTGTGCACGGGCAGTCAGAGCCGCGCCCACGACGACACTTAAGCAGGGCAAAGAAGGGAAATCAAAGTCGCGGGATGGCCAAAGCAACGCCAAGACAGAGGCATAAAGAGCAAGAAGGTGAAGTGGTTTCCCTTGGCAAGACCCTTGCCGGGGCGGCTTCCATGGCCCCAGCAAGGACCTTGCCGGGGCTGCCTACCTGACGCCAGCAGGGCGCACCACCCTTGGGCCCTAGTTTCCCCAGTGTCACCAACCGCATTGGGACATAGGCTCGGGAGGCGCCTCCATGGTGGCATGCAAATCTTTGTGAAGCCAAGGAACACTTCAATTTAGAAGAGTAGAAGACGATGAACCTTGGCGAGATCCTTGCGGAGGAAACCCACAAGACCCCCGGCAAGATCCTTGTCGGGGACAACCACAACGCCATGGCAAGCCCCTTGCCGGGGCCTCGGCAAGGCCCTTGCCGAGGATGTTCACAAGGCCACAGCAGGCCCACACCCGCCAAACCTCTATCACCACTCCCATGTAGGTGCCAGCCCACCAGTTGGGCAGGCGCCTGCGTGTCGACGGGAGGCTTCTCGGCCAACTCAGGGCATGCCTACGTGGTGGCATGCCAATCTCCGTGAAGGCCCTACCACCGCGCCACCTCAGCAACCTGCCAGCCTACATGGCGCTGGCCACCTCGCTGGCCCAGCCGCGTGTCAAGGCAGTGCGAAGCGGCGGTAAAGTGAAGGGGACACATCAGAGGCGCATTAAATGCGTCTTGTCCCGTAATAGCTAGCGATAGGATTAACCAGAGTACCCCGATGCCACCTCCTGTGTGCCACTGTGGAGATCCCCTTGCCTATAGAAGGAGGCCCGAGGCATCCAGGAGAAGGATTCAGACTTTTGGGCAAGTTACGCTCGTTGTAGCTAGTTCAAGAACCTGAAGATCACAAATATACACATTAAAGCAGGACTAGGGTATTACGCATCCCTGCGGCCCGAACCTGGGTAAACGACCCGCGTGCTCGTACCGACTGCTGATCCCACTCTTCTCACCACCCTGCGCCCCGCAACCACGGTATGGATTCTTGTGATCCCATAGGTGTCATTTCCCACCGACACCTGCCTGAATGAATATCGAACAAAGAAGGTGCAGACAAAGTAATAATCTGACAAGTCTTCGGGCTGAATACCAGGTTATAGATGAGTCTCGTGTCCTTATCATCACTAATAAAATCATGCGCTACCATACTATTATAGTCTAAGTATCTAGTGGGTAGAAGCATCTCCTCTTCCTCATCGTACCTAATAGGTATCTCGAAGCGTCTAGCAAGGCGTGAGGCATAGATACTCCCAAAGATAGGACCCCTCGAACGGTTTAAACTCAACCGTCGAGCAACAATAGCACCCGAACTAAAAGTTCTATCATGAAGTAAAGCATGGTGCAAGATAGCGAGGTCAGGGGCACTAAGGTCTCCACTCTTCCCCTGACCAATTAAACATCTCCAAGCAAATAGTGAGTAATAGCGCAAAACAGGGAAATGCAAACTAGCCACTCTCGCTTCTGACACTCCCCTCCCTTCCCCTACGGTAACTTCATCAATAAAATCTTCCACATCTCTAGGATGTGGTTCACTGAAGCTGCCCTCGTAAGGTAATTCGCAAACCTCGCAAAAATCATAAAGAGTCATCTCTGTATGCTCATCATACAAATAAAACTCTACCGTGGGTGGTGATTTCCTAGCATGAAAGTGGAAATTTTGCATGAAGGTATTAGTGAGTAGGAGATATGGATCACGCATATCATGGAGGAAGTCAGTGATGCCTGGATTCTCAACCAAATAATAGAAATCCTTATAAGTTCCGGCCGCCCTCAAGAATGCGTCGCTTGGCCATTCACATGGCCGAACCTCCACGGTGCAATGAAGGTTGTACTTGGGCTTCTTCTTCTCTTCATTTTCATTTTCCTTTGAACCCCGGCTTGAAGAGCCTCTCAACCATCTCTTCATCATTTCTTTTCTCTGAAAATTTCTGAAATTTTTAGTGACTCAAAATAAAAGTGAACCAGACTCAACAAGATTGATAGCAACTACTCCTACAAGTGTCTAGAGGCTATATCATGCATCAAAACTACTTTGGACCATATAAATTTGACATGCAAGCTCAAGAACAGGGTCACCTCAGCAACAAAAATTTGCAATATATAAAGCACAAGAACAAAAACTAGTTGGACCAATGGAGGAGTCACATACCGAAGAACAATCCCCCAAAACAGTTTTGCAAATGGAGCTTTGCACAAGGAGATCAAAAATGGCAGCAAGATGAGCTAGAACACGGGTTTGAGCAACGAGATGATTTTTTCTAGAGGAAGACGAAGTGGATGGGTGCTGGAATAAGTGAGGGGGGCCACGTGGGACCCACAAGGGGGTGCACCGAGTGGGTAGGGCGCGCCCTCCACCCTTGTGGTCCACAGGTGCAGCCCCCTGGTGTGTTCTCAGTGCCAAAAATCCTTAAATATTCTATAAAAAATCATACTAAATTTTTAGGGCATTTGGAGAAATTTTATTTTCGGGACATTTTTTATTGCACAGATAAATCAGAAAACAGGCGGATAATACTATTTTTTTCTTTATTTATTCAATATAACAGAAAGTAAAAAGTAGGTACACAAAGTTGTGCTTTCTAAAATTCATCCATCTCATGCCCATCAAAAGGAATCCATTAACAAAGTTGATCAAGTCTTATTAACAAACCTCTTCCTAATGACATGAAAATGGCGAATTTTCGAATAACACTAGGTTACCTCAATGGGGATATGCAAGTCCCCAACAATAAGAATATCATATTTCTTTTTGACAATAGGAAGAGGGAATTCAAAACCTCCAATACTAATAGTTGACAATTTTCCAATGGAATTGATACTATGAACTTGAGGTTGTTTCTTTGGAAAGTGTACCGTATGCTCATTAGTATAAACATGAAAAGTGACATTGCCCTTGTTCCAATCAATAACAGCCCCTGCAGTATTCAAAAAGGGTTTACCATGGATAATTGACGTACTGTCGTCCTCGGGAATATCAAGAATAACAAAGTCCATTAAGATAGTAATGTTTGCAATCACAACAGGCACATCCTCACAAATGCCGATGGGTATGGTGGTTGATTTATCAGCCATTTGCAAAGAGATATCAGTAGGTGTCAGCTTATTCAATTCAAGTCTAAGATATAAAGAGAAAGGCATAACACTAACACCGGCTCCCAAATCACATAAGTAAGTTTTACCATAGTTTCTTTTAATGGAGCATGGTATAGTTGGTATTCCTGGGTCTCCTAGTTTCTTTGGTATTCCACCCTTGAAAGTGTAATTAGCAAGCATAGTAGAAATTTCAGCTTCCGATATCTTTCTTTTATGTGTAACAATATCTTTCATATACTTAGCATAAGGAGAGATTTTCAGAATATCAGTCAAACGCATACGCAAAAAAACATGTCTAAGCATTTCAACAAAGCACTCAAAATCCTCGTCATCCTTTTTCTTGGATGGTTTAGGAGGAAAGGGCATAGGTTTCTGAACCCATGGTTCTCTTTCTTTACCATGTTTTCTAGCAATGAAGTCTCTCTTATCATAACATTGATTCTTAGGTTGTGGGTTATCAAGATCAACATCAGTTTCTACCACCACATCATTATCATTACTAGGTTGAGCATCAACATGAATATCATCATTAACATTAGCACTAGGTTCATGTTCATCACCAGATTGTGTCTCAGCATCAAAAATAGAAATGCCATTTGGATTCTCAGATGTATCTATAATAGGTTCACTAGAAGCATGCAAAGTCCTATCAGTTTTCTTTTTCTCTTTATTACTAGGAGGACCAGGTCCATCAGTATTAATTCTCTAAGAATCTTGCTCAATTCTCTTAGGATGGCCCTCAGGATACAAAAAGGTTCCTAGGTCATCTTATCACCTCTAGTCATAACCCTAACAAAATTATCATTGTTCTTACTATTCAACTCATTGAGCAAATCATCATGTGCCTTAAGTACTTGTTCTACTTGAGTTTTAACCATGCAAGCATTCTTACTAATAATCTTAAGATCACTAATAGTTATACTCATGTAATCACCCAAGCAGTCAAGCATGTAAGCATTACGTTTCAATTGTCTACTAACATAAGCATTGAAATTTTCTTGTTTAACAATAAAACTATCAAACTCATCCAAGCATTGACTAGCAGGCTTATTATGAGGAATATCACCTTCATCAAATATATAGAGAGAATTTACCTTTACTACCTGTGTCGGGTTGTCAAGACCATGTATTTCTTCAATAGGTGGTAAATTCTTAACATTTTCAGCTTTAATACCTTTTTCTTTCATAGATTTCTTTGCCTCTTGCATATCTTCAGGACTGAGAAATAGAATACCTCTTTTCTTCGGAGTTGGCTGAGGAATTGGTTCAGGAAGCAGTGTCCAATCATCATCATTACTCAATATATGATTAAATAGCAATTCAACTTGCTCAACAATTCGTTCCCGAAAAACAGAACCAACACAACTATTTAGGTGGTCCCTAGAAGCATTGATTAGTCCATTATAAAAGATATCAAGCATTTCATTTTTCTTGAGAGGATTATCAGGCAAAGCATTAAGTAATTGGAAGCCTCCCCAAGCTTGTGGGAGACTCTTTTCTTCAATTTGCACAAAGTTAAATATTTCCTTTAAAGCAGCTTGTTTCTTATGAGCAGTGAAATATTTTGCACAGAAGTAATAAATCACATCTTGGGGACTACGCACACAACCAGGAGCAAGAGAATTAAACCATAGCTTAGCATCACCCTTTAACGAGAAAGGAAACGATTTAAGAATATAGTAATAGCGAATTTTTTACTCATGAGAAAATAGGGTGGCTATATCATTAAATTTAGTAAGATGTGCCACAACAGTTTCAAATTCATAATCATGGAGGGTCAGATTCAACCAAAGTAATTAACTCAGAATCGACAGAGGATTCATAATCCTTATCAGTAACAAAGATAGGTGAGGTAGAAAAATTAGGATCATATTGCATTCTAGCATTCAAAGATTTTTCTTTCCAATTGCATAATAATTTCTTAACATCATCTCTATCCTTACAAGCAAGAAAGTCCCTAGATACCTCTCCATCCATAACATAACCCAGACACATAATAGGTAGTTCATATCTAGGAGAGCTAGTCTTATCAGGTGTTTCCAAGTTTTTAGTTTCAGAAATATCATCATCTTTAGCATAATCAGTAGTTCTAACTCTAGCAAGATGTTCATCAAGTAATTCTCCCAGTGGCACAGTTTTATCAAGCAAAGTAGTAGCATCATAAGCATCATTCATAGCAGAAGTAGCATCATCAATAACATGCGACTTATCAAAAACAATAGCAGGTGTAGCTGTCACAAGCTTGCTCAAAACATAAAGTGAATCAAGTCCAGAGCTAGATGGCAGTTCATTACCTCCCCTCGTAGTAGAGGGATAGATCTTGGTTTTGGTATCTTTCAAATTCTTCATAGTGATCAACAGATATAAATCCCAAGTGACTCAGAGAATAGAGCTATGCTCCCCGGCAAAGGCGCCAGAAAAAGGTCTTGATAACCCACAAGTATAGGGGATCGCAACTGTTGTCGAGGGTAGAGTATTCAACCCAAATTTATTTATTCGATACAAGGGGAGTTATAGAATGTTCTCAAGTATTAGTAGCTGAGTTGTCAATTCAACCACACCTGAAAGACTTAATGTCTGCAGCAAAGTATTTAGTAGCAAAGTAGTATGATAGTAATGGTAACAATGGCAAAAGTAACAGTAGCAGTTTTGTAGTGATTGTAACAGCTGTAGCAACGAAAGTAACTCAGCAAATCTCAATATGTGAAAAGCTCGTAGGTATTGGATCGGTGATGGATAATTATGTTGAATGGCATTCACCAAGCAATAGTTATAACCTAGGGCGACATAGAACTAGCTCCAATTCATCAATGTATTGTAGGCATGTATTCCGTATATAGTCATACGTGCTTATGATAAAGAACTTGCATGACATCTTTTGTCCTACCCTCCCGTGGTAGAGGAGTCCTAATGGAAACTAAGGGATATTAAGGCCTCCTTTTATTAGAGAACCGGAACAAAGCATTATCACTTACTGAATACATGAACTCCTCAAACTACGATAATCACCGGAAGGAATCCCAATTATTGTCACTTTGGGGTATGCGGATCATAACTCGTAATAGGTGTCTACAACTTGCAAGATTGAATCAAGAACACACACACACACACACACACACACACACACACACACACACACACACACACACACATATATATATATATATATATATATATATTCATGGAAACATAAAGGGTTCAGATCTGACACTACAAAAAAATACACTTCCGTGATGATAGGTGTTTGTCATAGTAGGTCGTGTTTTTTGTCATGCATGTACATCCATGACGATTTTATGACAGAATCAAGATAGTCATACATGTGTTGTCGTAGAAGTGTTCCATGACATTACCAAAATTATCATCACGGAAGTGTCCACTTCCATGACGATAAATCGCACGTCACAGAAGTGCTTTCGTCAAGGGTGACCGACACGTGGCATCCACCGTAACGGAATGCCGTTAAGCTATCGGGTCGGGTTTTGATCCGATAACCCGTTAACAGCCCGGACCAATGGGAAATTTCCACGTGTAAAATTCTGATTGGCTGGATGAAACACGTGTCTGCTCGTCAGTGGCTCAGATAGGCGCCTATGATATGTCGACACGTGCGACGGCCCACTACTGGCCCATTTAGCTTACAAAGCCGACCCGTTTCACTTGGTCAAAAGTTAACGGGCTGGCCCATGAAAAGCCTGTTAACAGTCTCTTCCCGAATACCCATTTTACGGCCCGTTAGGGCCTAACAGAAATCGGCCCAACAACGTCATGTGGGTCGTCGAATATAACACCAGCCCGTTTCACTTTTAGCCCATGTATGGCCCACGACGTCTTTTGGCCCATATGAGTCCTGTGTATCTTTAGGCCCTTTAGAGGCCCACGGTGTCTCTAGCCCATAATGAACAGTAAATTTCTTTGTACCCGTTAACGGACCTTGATTCACATGGGCCATTTCCAACTCGTGTTAGCTTTCGGCCTATTGATGGCCCATACGTTCTTGGGCTCCTTTCCGGCCCTCGATTACTTCTGGCCCGTTACTGGCTTGTTCCCCTAATGAGGCAAATTCGGCCCGTGGCAAGAGTCGACCCGTTTCTGGCATGTTAACCCGTTGCGCCATTTCCAGCCCGTCCTATATTCCGGCCTATTAACGACCCGTTATGCCTGTGACAGAATTAAGCCTTTGCTTTCCTCCGGCCTGTTAACGGCCCGTTACCGTGCTCGGCCGATACCAATTACGCCCGTTTACGGCCCATGTAGACCCATTTATCCGATGACCCAAGGCCCACCGATTCTACGACCCTGTTGGAGGCCCATTTATCAACGCCCGTAGGAGACCCATGGATCCTACGGCCCGTAGCAGGGTCAAGGTTACCACGGTCCATATATGGCCCATGGTTGTTGCGGCCACTAGCAAACCAGGGAAAAAGAAGACTAGGAAGTAAATAAGGCCGAAACTCACATTAGGCTATTAAGGCGATTGCACATATTACATCCACTCGGCATCAAAGATTGCCACCATTGCAAATATAGGGAACACCCTACACTATACGAAAATGGCTTGCTGTTTAATTCAGCTGTGGCTGCATGTTAAGAACAAATTTTGCATCGCACCAAAACAAATTACAACTATAAAACAAAAGGAAGGTTGGCATAAAAGTTAATAGTCTAGTAGATAAATGCACCACCATAAGTTCAGAAGCTCAGTTCATTTGACCTGACTGTTAGGTTTTCATGTTGTATTGTCCGATGGAGCACCATAACCTTCGCCTTCATTTCTCCTAGGCTCCTGAACAACATAGCAAATGTCTGATAGTCTGGTTTCAAAACCATGCATATCCTGACGACATTGAACAATGTCTCTCCTTGTTTCACAAAGGGTCTCCGTTAGGGAATGGACTTGTGTCTGGAGCGCAGATACAACATTGTTTTGAGCTTGCATATCTTGATCACGAGGCAGTTTGGACGATATTGCCTTAACAACCAACCCAGTATTACGCAGGAACGTGCTTTTGGCACTGTTAGTGGACATGTACTGACCCATTGCAGCAAGAGCTAACATTGCGGTTATAGTTGCCTCGTCTCCTTCAGAAGGTGGCAGTTCCACCATTTTTCCATAGCTTGCTGAAAAGTTGAGTTTTCTACATTAGTAGTACCAGAACAGAAGATATTAAGGAGGCAGAAAAACCAAACAAAATAGCTTTGGTCTATATACAGAACTTATTCTGGTGAACCCATGTAAAATATTAGTTGTATTTTATTGCAAAGTACATAATAAAACCAGGTTCCGAACATATGACCATGTACCATCGCTAATGCATTGTCTATTTCTTCACATTGCATTGAGGGCTAAGGATAAGGAGAATAAGTTTATAATACCATAAGCATAGTATGACATCATTCATATCACAAAACAACTGAGAACAAACAAACAGGCAATTGTAACATTGTGTGGGCAAGTCCAGCATGGAACTAGATTACATGTCAAGATCAAAGGAACATCACTCCTCTCTTTTAAACCTTGTAAGGTGCAATGATACGCTAAGACAATTGTGTATAAAATTGAAAAGAGTAATAGACATTGGATGCAAACCATGCAGTTCAAGGCACAAGTCAGAGTAAGTAGTAGTTAAAAGGCATGAGGATTAAGGACTTACAACAGCGGCTTTGACTGGTGTAGTCATGCCCTTCTTCTTGCTGGTGTGACAGTCCTTGAAGATTTCCACATCATTTGGTTCAGTTACTTTTTGGTCCATTCGGGATTTCCGCTGCATTTGGAACAAGTCAATATAGATCTGATAATATGGTACAGCGTAAAGAGTGAAACAACAGCTAATTACAAGAGCCTCGCAGTGTGCAATATAGCTACGAGATCCTGTCGTCCATTGGAATTTCACTTTCGTACGGTTCGTCTTGTTCTTTGAACAGTTCACCTACAAGAAGATAGATTTGTGTGGCATGTGCGTAAATAGGACTTCAACATGTGATCTGATCACATATATATAATGTACCTGATACTTCGGATCAGACCAGTGTTTAACGAGGCCTCTCCAGTCTTCATCCGATATATTTTCCACTGGAGATGTTTCGGCAAGTTCACTGTTAGCGTTGCCTTCAAAGTGAGTTTCCCTCAAGTTATACCAATATTGTCGCAGAGCAGACTTGAAAACATGGGTGCAAGCTTGTCTGGTTGCATTATCTTGGCTATCCAACTTGAACCTCATCTGTTGAAAATTATGGAAGTCTCATTATCAGCAACCTAGAAAGTATGGGACAAAGCAAGACGGTAGTACTAATTTTCATACACAACCATACTTACAGATAGATGGTCGAGGAAGGTGTTGAACCGGGTTTCGTCTTTGTCATTCTTGTACTGAATCCATGTTGGGAGGATACGTACATGACACCTAATGGCAACCGCTGCCTTGATACTAACTTGGCTGACTCTATAGCATCACTTGGCCTTTTTAAACCTGCCTCAAAACGGATCTCCATTCTTCCTCCTCTAGATTTAGTTAACCTATCGAGCATTATCCCTGATGTTTGTTTCCTCTTGCGCCTAGGTGCTAGTCCAACAACAAACATATGAAGTGTTAGTGTACATCAAACGGTGAGACTACATATAAAGAAGCATGCAACTGTAACTTGACTCCAGCAACTACCTTCTTGTTGTTGAAGCTCACAAGGTTCATCTGATCTTGCCAACTCGTCTTCTGTCAGGAGTGCTTGGGAAGTAGTGTCAGGTGGCAAGGGAGCTTGGGAATGTGCTGCTAGCTCAGTTGACACACGAGTAACTCATGCAGCTAGTAGTATTGTGGAAGGTGTTGCAAGAACTAGGGCTATCTCTTCTTGTTTGGTGGCAGCTATTTGTTTCTGTTTGGCTTTTTCTGCAGCTCGTGTAGCATGGGATACCCTATTTGTAGAATTTTCCACCGGACTTTGACCTTCTATTGCACCATCAGTGCCAGCAGAATCTGCAGGATTCTTCCGCTTCCCATTCCCTGCCATTCTGTGTTTCTTCCTCTTTCTCTATGCCATGTTATGTGAAGCCGACAAGAAAAATGAATAACAATTTAGTTCTTCAGAACTAATTGATGCATGATACAGACAAACTGAACTTTGATGTTAGACAACCACATGATAGGAGGATGTAATATGGATGAAAAACAGGACGGAAGAGATAACCAGAACTATGATGTGTAAATTAAGCAGAAGACATTTCACTAAATTAGAAGCAATGCAATGGAAGGTAGACACCATATGAAAGATGCTACAAATATCGCTCTGGCAAGTTAACAGTGTCTCATCATAAATGGTGTTTAAACAAATGTGAAGTAGTACAAGAAATAAATCATATGCAAGATGCAAACAACATCACACTACCAAGTTAGAGGTCTCTCATCATTAGTGCCGTTGCATATTCACAGCATTGCATATTCACAGATATGATGTGTAAACTAAGGAGAAGGCATTTCAACAAATTAGAAGCAATGAACTCTAGACACCATCTGAAAGATGCAACGAATATCACTCTACCAAGTTAAAATTGTCTCGTCATAAGTGTCATTTCAACAAATTAGTAGTACAAGCTAGAAAAAAATGCGAGATATAGCCTATATCACACTCCCAAGTCAAACGTGTCTTATGATAAGTGATTGTTGCAGGTTACACAACAGTAGTAATTTGATGTAAGAACATGGTGTGATAGACATATATTGTATTTTCTAGAAACAGGAACATGTGCCTTATTCAAGTATAATGTATAAAGTAAGTAGATGGAATTCAACAAAATTTGAAGCAATACAAGCTAGACATCACACATAACATGCAACCACATATAACAGTGCCAAGTTAGAGGGAGCACCGGTGATGGTGCACTACGAGAGACATGCCCATCATCAACACAGCTGCGTTGAGTGTCTATGCATGTGTTATCTTGGAAATCATCTTGGGGGGATGGAGGAGTAGAATCTGTAGAGCCCCTCCATTTGGAAGGTGCGCCTTTATCCGCTGCCTTGCTAACTTCCTTCTGCTTCATTGATTTTGAATTGTCAAGTAAAACCGACAAGAAAAAGCAATAAAATTCTCTCTTCAGAACTCATTCATGCATGATACTGAAAATCACTACTTTGATGTAAGGCAAACACATGATACCAGGATGGAATATGTACAAAAAACAGGACGACATGGCATGTTCACAACTGTTTGTGTAAACTAAGCAGAAACCATTCCAACAAATAAGAAGCAATGCAAGCTAGATACCACATGAAAGATGCAATCAATATGACTCTGCCAAGTTAAAAGCATCCCATCATAAATGGCATTTCAAAGAATTAGATGCAGTGCATGCTATAAATCATATGAAAGATGCAACTAATATCACACTGCATATACTAAAGGTGTCTCGTCATATTGATTGATGCAGGATACAAAAAACAATAGTTTTATGTAAGGACATGCTTAATAGACAGATGTACTATGTACTAAATACAGGAAGGCATGTCACATTAACAGGTATAATGTATAAGCTAAGCATAATAGCACATGCAGTTTAACCAGATTGGAAGAATTACAATCTAGACACCATATGCAACATGCAACCACATATCACGCTACCAAGTTAGAGCAAGCACCTGCGATGCTAGTGTAGGGGAAATGCGATAATCAATTACAGAGCTACGTTCACTATATTCATCTAGCCTTGCTGTTTCTTGAGATTCATGTCGGGAGGCTGACGCTGCATTCTTTAAATGAGGAGTAGTCCACTTGCCTGACTGCCTCATCATAAGTGATTGATGAGGGATACACAAGAACATTAGTTTGATGTAAGAACATGGTTAATAGACACATGTACTAGTATGTACCAAAAACAAAAAGGCATGTCATATTCAAAGGTATAATGTGTAAGCTTAGCAGATGCAATTTAACCACATTGGAAGCAATACAAGCTAGACATCCGGCTAGAGTGGTGAGCATGATCATCTAGGACCTGCGAGCGTGGTGGGAGGCGGGCTGTTCGCCACCATCGCAGCTTTTTAGTTGGTTTCCAGGTGATTGATGTCTACTACACAACCTTCTTCTTGTAGACGTTGTTGGGCCTCCAAGTGTAGATGTTTGTAGGACAGTAGCAAATTTCCCTCAAGTGGATGACCTAAGGTTTATCAATCCGTGGGAGGCGTAGGATGAAGATGGTCTCTCTCAAACAACCCTGCAACAAAATAACAAAATGTCTCTTGTGTCCCCAACACACCCAATACAATGGTAAATTGTATAGGTGCACTAGTTCGGCGAAGAGATGGTGATACAGGTGCAATATGGATGGTAGATATAGGTTTTTGTAATCTGAAATTATAAAAACAGCAAGGTAACTAATGATAAAAGTGAGCGCAAATGGTATTGCAATGGTAGGAAACAAGGCTTAGGGTTCATACTTTCACTAGTGCAAGTTCTCTCAACAATAATAACATAACTGGATCATATAACTATCCCTCAACATGCAACAAAGAGTCACTCCAAAGTCACTAATAGCGGAGAACAAACGGAGAGATTACGGTAGGGTACGAAACCACCTCAAAGTTATCCTTTCTGATCGATCTATTCAAGAGTCCGTAGTAAAATAACACGAAGCTATTCTTTCCATTCGATCTATCATAGAGTTCGTACTAGAATAACACCTTAAGACACAAATCAACCAAAACCCTAATGTCACCTAGATACTCCAATGTCACCTCAAGTATGTGTGGGCATGATTATACGATATGCATCACACAATCTCAGATTCATCTATTCAACCGACACAAAGTACTTCAAAGAGTGCCCCAAAGTTTCTACCGAAGAGTCAAGACGAAAATGTGTGCCAACCCCTATGCATAAGTTCATTGAACCCGCAAGTTGATCACCAAAACATACATCAATTAGATCACGTGAATATCCCATTGTCACCACAGATGAGCACGACAAGACATACATCAAGTGTTGTAAAATCCTTAAAGACTCAATCTGACAAAATAACTTCAAGGGGAAAACTCAATTCATCACAAGAGAGTATAGGGGGAGAAACATCATAAGATACAACTATAATAGCAAAGCTCGCGATACATCAAGAACATATCACCTCAAGAACACGAGAGAGAGAGATCAAACACATAGCTACTGGTACATACCCTCAGCCCCAAGGGTGAACTACTCCCTCCTCGTCATGGAGAGCGCCGGGATGATGAAGGTGGCCACCAGTGGTGGATTCCCCCTCTGCCAGGGTGCTAGAACGGGCTCCCGAGAGGTTTTTGGTGGCTACAGAGGCTTGCCGCGGCGGAACTCCCGATCTATGGTGCTCCTGGATGTTTTCGGGGTATATGGATATATGTATATATATATATATAGGTGAAAGAAGTTGGTCAGGGGAGCCACGAGGGGCCCACGAGGGTGGGGGCGCGCCCAAGGGTAGGGCGCGCCCTGGACCCTCGTAGCTTCCTCAAAGCTTCCCTGACGTCTACTATATGTCTCCTGGATTGCATTTGTTCCAAAAAAAAACTCCCCCAAAGGTTTCATTCCGTTTGGACTCCATTTGATATTCCTTTTCTTCGAAACACTGAAATAGGAAAAAAACTGCAATTTGGGTTGGGCCTCCGGTTAATAGGTTAGTCCCAAAAATGATATAAAAGTGTATAGTAAAGCCCATAAACATCCAAAATAGGTAATATAATAGCATGGAACAATAAAAAATTATAGATACGTTGGAGACGTATCAAGCATCCCCAAGCTTAATTCCTGCTCGTCCTCAAAAATGATATAAAAATGATAAAAACAGAATTTTTGATGTGGAATGCTACCTAGCATATTTCTCAATGTAATTTTCTGTATTGTGGCATGAATCTTCAAATCCAATTGATTCAAAATAAAAGTTCATATTAACATAAAAATAATAATAGTTCAAGCATACTAACAAAGTAATCATGTCTAATCAAAATAACATAGCCAAAGAAAGCTTATCCCTACAAAATCATATAGTTAGGCTATGCTTCATTTTCGTCACACAAAATACTCCCATCATGCACAAACCCGGTTTCAGCCAAGCAATTGGTTCATACTTTTGAACGCGCTTCAGCTTTTTTAACCCTCATGCAATACATGAGCGTAAGCCATATATATAGCACTATTTGTGGAATAGAATATAATGATGGAGGTTGTGTGGAGAAGACAAAAAAGGAGAAAGTCTCACATTGACGAGGTTAATCAATGGTCTATGGAGACGCCCATCAATTGATGTCAATGTGAGGAGTAGGGATTGCCATGCAACGGATGCACTAGAGCTATAAATGTATGAAAGCTCAACAAAAGAAACTAAGTGGGTGTGCATCCAACTTGCTTGCTCACGAAGACCTAGGGCATTTTGAGGAAGCCCATCATTGGAGTATATAAGCCAAGTTCTATAATGAAAAATTCCCACTAGTATATGAAAGTGACAACATAGGAGACTCTCTATCATGAAGATAATGGTGCTACTTTGAAGCACAAGTGTGGAAAAAGGATAGTAACATTGTCCCTTCTCTCTTTTTCTCTATTTTTGTGGTGGGCTTCTTTGGCCTCTTTTTTTGGGCTTCTTTGGCCTCTTTTATTTTTCATAAAGTACGAAGTCTCATCCCGACTTGTGGGGGAATCATAGTCTCCATCATCCTTTCCTCACTTGGGACAATGCACCAATAATGAAGATCATCACACTTTTATTTATTTACATCTCAAGAATTACAACTCAATACTTAGAACAACATATGACTATGTGAATGCCTCCGGCGGTGTACCGGGATATGCAATGAATCAAGAGCGACATGTATGAAAGAATTATAAAGGTGGCGTTGCCACAAATACGATGTCAACTACATGATCATGCAAAAGCAATATGACAATGATGGAGCATGTCATAGTCAACGGAATGGTGGAAAGTTGCATGGCAATATATCTCGGAATGGCTATGGAAATGCCACAATAGGTAGGTATGGTGGCTGTTTTGAGGAAGATATAAGGGGGTTTATGTGTGATAGAGCGTATCATATCACGGGGTTTGGATGCACCAGCAATGTTTGCACCAACTCTCAAGTTGAGAAAGGGCAATGCATGGTACCGTAGAGGCTAGCAAATTGCGGAAGGGTAAGAGTGCATATAATCCATGGACTCACAGTAGTCATAAAGAAATCATATACTTATTGCCAAAGTTTAATAGCCCTCGAAGCAAAGTACTACTACACATGCTCCTAGGGGAAGGGTTGGTAGGAGTTAACCATCGCGCGATCCCGACCTCCACTCATACGGAAGGCAATCAAAAGAACACCCCATGCTTCAAATTCGTCACACAACTTTTACCATACGTGCATGCTATGGGACTTGCCAACTTTAACACAAGTATTTCTCAATTTCATAATTACCCAACTAGCATTACTCTAACATTACCACCTTTATATCTCAAAACAATTATCAAGTATCAAACTTCTCTTAGTATTCAATGCACTTTATATGAAAGTTTTTATTATACCCAACTTGGATGCCCATCCTATTAGGAAAAAAATTGTAACCAAAGCAAATACCATGTTGTTCTAAAAGACTCTCAAAATAATATAAGTGAAGCATGAGAGATCAAAAATTTCTACAAAATAAAACCACCACCGTGCTCTGAAAAGATATAAGTGAAGCACTAGAGCAAAAGACAAACTACTCCAAAAGGTATAAGTGAAGATCAATGAGTAGTCAAATAATTATACAACTATGTGAAGACTCTCTAACATTTAAGAATTTAAGATCTTGGTATATTATTCAAACAGCAAGAAAAACAAAAGAAAATGACATTTCAAGGATAGCACACATCATCTGAAGAAGCAAAAACTTAGGTTCAACCGATACTAGCCGATAATTGTTGAAGAAGAAAGGTGGGATGCCTACCGAGGCATCCCCAAGCTTGGATGCTTGAGACTTCTTGAAATATTATCTTGGGGTTCCTTGGGCATACCCAATCTTGAGCTTTTGTGTCTCCTTAATTCCTTTTATATCTCGGTTTCCTAAATCTCAAAAACTTCATCCACACAAAACTCAACAAGGACTCTGAGATAAGTTAGTATAAACGAATGCAAAAACCTTATCATTTTCGACTGTAACAAATCACTAAAATTATTATTTAACATTGCATACTAAATTCCTCTGCATATTTAATACTCCTATCGTCAAATAGAATCATTAAACAAGCAAAGATATGCAAACAATGCAAACATAACAGCAATCTGCCAAAACAGTACAGTTTGTAAAGAATGCAGGATTGATCATACTTCCCTAACTCCAAAAATTCTACCAAATTAGGAAAACCTGAACAATTTGTGTACCAATCTAGAGCAAAAAGAATAATATCAAAAGTGCGTTTATGTGAATTATCAAAACTAATTTACTGGGTGCAAAACTTTCTGATTTTCAGCAGGATCAACACAACTATCACCGTAAGCTATCCTAGAGTTCTTACTTGGAATTTTATTGAAAAAAAAGCTATAAAACATGATTAATACAGTAGCATAATCATGTCAACACACAAAAACAATAAGGGTAAATATTGGGTTGTCTCTCAACAAGCGCTTTTCTTTAATGCCTTTTTAGCTAGGCATGATGATTTCAATGATGCTCACATAAAAGATAAGAATTGAAACATAAAGAGAGCATCACGAAGAATATGACTAGCATATTTAAGTCTAACCCACTTCCTATGCATAGAGATTTAGTGAGCAAATAATTTATGGGAACAATAATCAACTAGCATAGGAAGGCAAAACAAGCAAATCTTCAAGATTTTCAACACATAGAGAGGAAACTTGATATTATTGCAATATGTAGAAGCATATGATCCTCTCTCATAATAATTTTCAGTAGCATCAAGAATGAATTCAACCATATAACCAGCACCTAGAGAATTATTTTCATGATCTACTTGCATAAAAAATTTAGTACTCTCCATATACGCAAATTTATTCTCATCAATAGTAGTGGGACCAAACTCAACAAAATAAGTATCATGTGAAGCATAATCCAATTGAAAATTAAAATGATGATGACAAGTTTCATGGTTATATTTATTCTTTATAGCATACGTGCACAATAATCATCAAAAATAGGAGGCATGCTTTCATCATAATAAATTTGCTCATCAAAACTTGGGGGACTAAACATATCATCTTCATCAAACATAGCATCCCCATGCTTGTGGCTTTGCATATCATTACAAAGAATTCATACTAACAACATTGCAATCATTCTCATCATTCACTTATTTTATGCCAAGCATTCTATGTAATTCTTCTTCTAGTACTTGAGCACAATTTTTCGTCCCATCATTTTCACGAAATACATTAAAAAGTTGAAGCATATGTGGCACCCTTAATTCCATTTTTTGTAATTTTATTTTATAGACTAAACTAGCCATAAAACAAGAAACTAAAAGATTCGATTGCAAGATCTAAAGATATACCTTCAAGCACTCACCTCCCCAGCAAGGGCGCTAGAAAAGAGCTTGATGTCTACTACACAACCTTCTTCTTGTAGACGTTGTTGGGCCTCCAAGTGCAGAGGTTTGTAGGACAGTAGCAAATTTCCCTCAAGTGGATGACCTAAGGTTTATCAATCCATGGGAGGCATAGGATGAAGATGGTCTCTCTCAAACAACCCTGTAACCAAATAACAAAGAGTCTCTTTTGTCCCCAACACACCCAATGCAATGGTAAATTGTATAGGTGCACTAGTTGGGCGAAGAGATGGTGATACAAGTGCAATATGGATGGTAGATATAGGTTTTTGTAATATGAAATTATAAAAACAGCAAGGTAACTAGTGATAAAAGTGAGCGCAAACGGTATTGCAATGGTAGGAAACAAGGCCTAGGGTTCATACTTTCACTAGTGCAAGTTCTCTCAACAATAATAACATAACTGGATCATATAACTATCCCTCAACATGCAACAAAGATTCACTCCAAAGTCACTAATAGTGGAGAACAAACGAAGAGATTATGGTAGGGTACGAAACCACCTCAAAGTTATCCTTTCTGATCGATCTATTCAAGAGTCCGTAGTAAAATAACATGAAGCAATTCTTTCCGTTCGATCTATCATAGAGTTCGTACAGAATAACACCACAAGACACAAATCAACCAAAACCCTAATGTCACCTAGATACTCCAGTGTCACCTCAAGTATCCGTGGGCATGATTATACGATATGCATCACACAATCTCAGATTCATCTATTCAACCAACACAAAGTACTTCAAAGAGTGCCCCAAAGTTTCTACCGAAGAGTCAAGACGAAAACGTGTGCCAACCCCTATGCATAAGTTCATTGAACCCGCAAGTTGATCACCAAAACATACATCAAGTAGATCACATGACTATCCCGTTGTCACCACATATAAGCACGGCAAGACATACGTCAAGTGTTCTCAAATCCTTAAAGACTCAATCTGACAAGACAACTTCAAGGGGAAAACTCAATTCATCACAAGAGAGTAGAGGGAGAGAAACATCATAAGATCCAACTATAATAGCAAAGCTCGCAATACATCAAGATCATATCACCTCAAGAACACGAGAGAGAGAGCTCAAACACATAGCTACTGGTACATACCCTCAGCCCCGAGGGTGAACTACTCCCTCCTCGTCATGGAGAGCACCGGGATGATGAAGATGGCCACCGGTGATGGATTCCCCCTCCGGCAGGGTTCCGGAACGGGCTCCTGAGAGGTTTTTGGTGGCTACAGAGGCTTGCGGCAGCGGAACTCCCGATCTGTGGTGCTCCTAGATGTTTTCGGGGTATATGGATATATATAGGTGAAAGAAGTCGGTCAGGGGAGCCAAGAGGGGCCCACGAGGATGGGGGGCGCGCCCAGGGGGTAGGGCGCGCCCTGGACCCTCGTGGCTTCCTCCAAGCTTCCCTGACGTCTACTCCAAGTCTCCATGATTGCGTTTGTTCCAAAAATAACTCTCCCTAAGGTTTCATTCCGTTTGGATTCCGTTTGATATTCCTTTTCTTCGAAACACTGAAATAGGAAAAAAAACAATTTGGGCTGGGCCTCCAGTTAATAGGTTTGTCCCAAAAATGATATAAAAGTGTATAGTAAAGCCCATAAACATCCAAAATAGGTAATATAATAGCATGGAACAATCAAAAATTATAGATACGTTCGAGACGTATCAGTGATGCTTGTCTTTGCTGGGCTTGTCACTGGCGCGGCCAGTGCCCTGACTAGCTATTTGTCTTCTGGTGCTCACGGGATGGTGGTTCATGTAAAAAATATATTTCCTTATCTTAATAAAGACTGACTTCGGCTTTCGAATACAAGCTAGACACCATATGGAACATGCAACCATATATGACAACGCGAAGTTAAAGCAAGCACCTGGGATGGTGGTTCATTGCGAGCGAGGTCATCAACTCCAGAGCTACGTTTACCGTCTCCATCTGCTGAAACTTCACCCTTTATAGCGCTGTAACGTGTCGTGCCTACCCGCATAGCAAGCTGGAGCAACTTCTCTCTTTTCTTTTCTGCTTCTCTTGAGGCAGACTCTGAAATACCCTTGCATAAAAACACAATAGTGAGAGTATGGGTGAAGTGTGTGCAGAACTAATGCACTGTAAAAGTAGCAGATAGCATGTGGCTAAAAAATAAATGACAGGAGACATATGATAGTTGTACAACATTGCAGGGAAAGATAATTAGATTCTACTCCGTATGATTTTGTAATATATGAGCACAGGAAATGCAGGTACCCCTCCAGCACGCCCCCACATGTGGTCATATCAAGATAACAGTTGACTAAAAATAAATAGGCCAGTCGATTTTTTTAATGAACCGTCCGATCTATAAGGAACGGGTAAATGGCCTTCTTCTACCTCCTGCCAGTCACTGTTGATGATCTTTCTCGAACTGCTAGCGACCACCGACCCAGACCCCTGCCACTGCCGCCCCGCCCTCCCCTCGACCTCACACCACCGCCGTGCTTGGCAGCACCCCCAGGCCATCCCTTTAATCCCGACCGACCTCCAGATCGGGCGCCAATAGCTCTAGGCCCCACACAACCCTAAGATAAACACCGAGGCGCTGCTTCCCCGGCGTAATAGGCGGACTAGCGCCTGTTACGCCGCGGAATGCTTCCGTTAACTGGGAATCAACTTACCAGGAATTGAAATTCAGGGGGGCGACGGACCTCTAGTTAAGGTGAAATAGTATATGAGGAGAAACCTTGTGCATCACGAGTTACTAGGAACATCTAGCATCAAGAAGAAGCGGTCAACTAGTGTCTTCTGTGGGATGAATACAGTGGAAGCAGACACGTAAGATTTGCACAAATAAGGGAATAGGAGTACCCTCATCGGTTGCCGGTGTGGTCTCCTCCCTATGTCGTGACGATCTTCTTTTTTCTCCCGGAGGAACCAATGTTTTGGAGAACCGTGGATCCTTGGACAAACCCATGGCCAAACTGTTGACTGTGTTGTCGTAGCCGTATATCGGTGGAGGGGAAGCAGATCGAGGCGGAGAAGGACGGAATATCAGGAACAACTATGGTGGGGTGGACGGGGCGTAGTTCGAGTGGCAGCGGTGAGGCACAGGACGGCGTGGTTGTACTGGCTCGGGTACAGACGGCTCGGCCTCAGCTTCAACTACTAGCCGTGGAGGGCGTTGCAGTTGAGGTTGCGGTGCATGACGACGTCGGGGTATCGGCTCCGGCGTGATGGAGGAGGGCGACGGTTGATGGGTGGGATGGGGTGGCGGATGGAGGATGACGGGGTTTCGCGGCTGGTAGAGAGGTAGTTTTTGCGCCCACGGAGTATGAATGGGGAATCGGACGGGTGGGTGGGGGGAGGGGGGAGCTCAGGGAGAACCATGTTTTGGTCTGGGACGCGCTTGTTTTTGGCTTTTTTGAACAGAAGATGGGACGCGCTTGTTTGAAATTTGGAGAAAGTACAAACTTTGCCCCCTCTTAAATTTCGGACCTACTGCGGGTCGGGGTAAGGATGGTAATCCTAGGTGTCCCAAATAGTGGGCGGGAGCGATTTTGGCTGCGCGCATGTGTGCTTAGGCGTCCATTGTGTATCAATGTTTTTTGGAGGCGCTTGCGTGGCGTCTATATGAAGCTACAAACCTACCCCAGTTTAGACCTTTGGACGTCGGGCCGGTAGGTTTAACGGGTCGGAGTTATTAGAAAAGTAATTTCCTTGTACTACCAAACATTGGTCTCACGCGGTTTCGGGCGAGTAGAGGCTCTTTTGGCGCTTCGTTCGAAATTTTGAAACACAAGCATTCACGTTTAGAGTACTCTTGAACTTTGAGGATTGACCTAAATAGACAAAGTTAAATTTGACCTTGTATGTTTGAAAACCTCATTAAATTATCCGCTTCTTTTTGAAATTTTTACACTTAAAAATCCTATAACTATGATTATTTTGGAATGGAGGAACTAAATTTGAATCTATTTTTTACACGACTACATATGCTATTATTTACAAAATCGGAGCAAAGATTGGTGCCCCCAGAATTTAGGTATGGTTTACAAATGCCATGATATCAAATTCAAATAATTGAATGGACTTCATGTTGAATTCGATTTTTTTTAAACCACCTTAAGTTGAATTCAAATGTATGCTAGTTCATAGGTAGCTATTTATAATGTTCATTGTGTAACTTTCGTATGTATAATGTGCTTTACACACACAACATGAACTATACTCACGTTTATATTCGATTGCTAAAGCGATGCATTGTCTGGAGTTCAAAATACTAACTATGTGGATCAATTGTGTCAAATAATAACATAGAGATGCTCAAATTCGATAGAATCTAGATGTCTGATGGATCAATGACCGTTCCTTACACGAATTGCAAATATCATGATCCCATCCTAATATTGTATCCAATTTATATCTTTAATCAATGTGTACAACAGTCTTTTACGTGCAGTTTCACTCTCCATCGGTGGTCTCTCACACATGCTCACACACTCTCTCCCGAGGTGTCTTTCTCGCAGACATGCTCTCGATATAACCCTCCCTCCCTCTCGTTACCATTTATGACTGTTTTCACTAACCTTTATCACAAGCACTCTTCCTCGCGCAAGCATACACACGCATAATCCCCATCGACCCTTTCTATATACATAGACCTGCCTACGTGTCTCCTGTATGCACATTATCTTTAAGCCTGTCTCTCACGCATTGTCTCACACCTCTCTTCCTAATCGACGAGTATGATTCTAGTAGAGCATTCTGTAGGATGCCCCTTAAAGTTAGGTTGGATGAATAGTAATATTAGAGATAAGGGGTTACCTTAGTCCAAGAACCTAGGGTTACAAATCCTAGCCGGCTTTGTTAGTGGACATAGAGTCCTTCACAATTCTGCTATCTTTGTCTTGTATGACTAGTCATCCATGGGTCTCCCTAAATG
Source organism: Triticum aestivum (assembly GCF_018294505.1). Classification (NCBI taxonomy): domain Eukaryota; kingdom Viridiplantae; phylum Streptophyta; class Magnoliopsida; order Poales; family Poaceae; genus Triticum; species Triticum aestivum. The sequence goes on along the minus strand of NC_057804.1, from coordinate 371,027,775 downwards.
CATCATGGGCCGACCAATGTGGTGCAAGATGGAACCAAACGAAGGGCCTCACCTCGACCCAACGGACCTCACGCGGTGACACACCCTCTGCCCCCACATCTCGTTATCTTCTCACACCCACACACACCAACACAGACACCACACAAAAAAATTTCTCCTGGTGCCTCTATCCCCTCCCCCCTTGCATATACACACTCAAGGGAATCTCTCACCGTGACGTCATATTCGACTCTCTCTGTCTCTGTAGACCAGTCTCATTTCTTGTGCTATCTCTCCCATGCCCCCCCCCCCGCCGGCCCCTGAATCCATGCCTCTCTTGAATACGTAATAGACACACATACCTCTCTAGGCCCTGCCAAATGCATCAACTACACATTCACACATGTTACATCACGTACCCCATTGATCTAAAAAGCCCTCTCTTCATGTTTATTTCGCATACAACATTCCTTTTGAATAAAGTGTGGCCAAAAAATTATTTTAGAAGTTCTACATATATACAACATTACAAAGTTATATGTAGGAGTATGAACGCTAATTTGCATTGCATTGCATGGTGCCCACAATGATATTTATTCCACACTGTGAATTTGTATATTTGTATACTACATATAAAGTTAGTCATAATAAAGAGAAACGAAGAGCATCTCTCTCTCCATCGCATACCCCCCTCTATGCCCCTTTCACGTACGCATGTTTCATCTTTCTCTCGTGATATATACAGTGACGATCATTGTATTTGAAGCGAAAGCACGATAGTACATTGGACTTCAGAATACACTCATTATGGTCACCATTTACGTTTTGTGGTTATTATATAGTCACGGGATCACCGTACAACTCTGTATTTGCTCAAGACACGACTAGTTGACCAGTTAAACGCTCCACGTGGCACCTCTAGTGTTGCATCACATTATCTCACTACCATTGGGCCCACCTGTCAGCTTGTATCTACTCTACATCTACACTCTTATATAAAATATAACATTCTTATAAAAAACAGAGTTGGTGATGATGGTGTGCCTGCCATCCTGCAATATAGGTCGTCTGATTTATATCTGACGGATAGGAAAGAAGCTAAGGCAATTTTGCAAAAAGGTACCCACACACCTCTCCACATTTGCAAATAAGGCCTTCCCTCATTCATCCTTTTCTCTCACAAGATAAACTAGTCATACAAATGCATCTTGATGTCACATGCAACACACGAGCATCTTGCTAGTAAGAACGAAAACAAACAACAACAAAATATTGGACGATGGTTCGAAGTCATGACCGCGGGAACAGCGGACAAGGTGGCCTTGTATTGGTATGTTGAGCCGTCTGTTTTAACACACATGAGATGGTGTGGTGATTATACACACACGCACGCATGCACACGAACTGCATGCACGCAACACTCACACGAACACATGCACCCACGCATGCACGCAACACTTACACATACACACGCAGACACATACACACGCAACATTCACACGCACACACGCACGCATGCATGCACACACCAGTACACCACACGACCAACACACACTCTCACATTCAAGTGCTCAACCTACACGTGCATGCGCACACATCAGGTCCTGACAGACACATACACAACCAGGTGATTCCCGCGCACGGGTTGGAGTCTTGTCGCGCTTGCGTAAATTTGTGTTTATCTGACCTTTGCCCTATGCGAACAGACAGGTGGGACCCACAAGGAAAGTGGTCAATTTAACTAGTCAACATGGTGCCACGCAGACTATTTGGTCGGTCAACAGAGTGCAATCCGATGCTGAACTGTGAGCAAGTGACCGTATAATCGTCGCAAAACTTATATAGTGACCGTAATCAGCTTATTCTCTCTGTAGGCCCTCCAAAACTACATCTCTACACGTTCTCGCACGTTACATCTAACAACTATGCAATACAGCACTACTACTACACTCTAACACAATAAATCATATGTGTTTTTAGTTTTACTAGATATCATATTGTTACTTAATTATTCAGTTTGCATACATTAAAATTGCCTTTGAAATGTATGGCCAGTATCACCTACCGCACGGGAAAAATCCTGCCCTTTCCTGTTTAATCGTGTTTGTATCGGTGGGTCGTGCGAAACAGCAAAACTATAGTACTATATAGTACAAGTGATAGTTCATTGGGCCGCCGTGTCGTGTACTCCTCCATCCTAAGAGTGGAGCACACGCTTTCATAAATCTTCTAGTCCCTTTCGCTGACATGTGGGACATCAAGCTACCGGGTCCACGTGCTATACTGAAATACAGTGCAGAGTAGCCGGGGTGAAGCACCCCAATCATGGCACCGACGTAGTAATGAGCAATGAGGCGTCAAATCACAAAGCTGCACCTTTCCCACAGTTAAGTTTGAGGGACGAAGTAATAATGCTAAAAAAAGAAGTTGGAGAGACGAAGCAACCATCATTTCACTCATTGTTGAATCCGCTTCTTGCTCATCTTCTTCAAGTTAACCATGTGTTGCTTCTGTCGTTGTTCTGCCTCATGTGGGACGCAGATCGGCTTGTTAAAGCACTGACAGGTGGGATCGCATGTTATCAAACCGCCAGGACAATGTCCTCTAAAAATAAGAAACCTCCCCCGCCATCCACGCAGCAAAATCATCTCCTTTTTACTAATCTTGATTCTATAATTTTTTAGATCAATATAATTGAGATTTGTATAGATAGCACACAGGAGCAAAACCAAGTGGTATGGTTAAGGGCATCCACAATGTGTAGACAAATGTGAAAATAGCTTTTGGCATCATGGGAACCATTGTGGAGGTGCTGCCAAAGCCAAAAAGATGGAACCAAAGCTCCCTGATTGATTGATTGATTGAAGGAATAGAAAATGCAATGTCTCTCCTCTTTCTCCCATGCTTGGACACATGTACAGTATAGAGCACAGAGTCTACTCCCCTGTCCCTTCTATCACAAATCACAAAGTAGTGAGGCATCAAATCACAAAGCACGGACGAAGCAACCATCATTTCATTCTTCGCTGACTCTGCTTCTCCATCGTCTTCTTCGAGAAACCACCTCACTGCAGTAAGCTGGATGGACGACGCTATTGTGTACTAGTAGTACTAGTACATTGACGTGTCATTTGGTTCAACGGACTTCCTGGATGCAAATAAGGCGGTTGTCTCGGCTTGCAGGCAGCACTTGAGAATGACTTACCGTGGTCTCCCTCAATGGTGTTCTCCGTCGAACGCACTTCGCCAAACCACAACGTTCGAGATATCATCAACGTCACCGCAATGGGGAAGGAAGTCAAATATAGTTAGTACCTCCATTTTTTTGTACACAAGGCCAGTATATCAAAATTACAATTTGCAAAAGGCCACTAACACTAATCGAGGCAAAATTGATGGAGTTTGCCTCGTACTAGCAACCAAGGACATTAATATACCCTGCATGCATGCGAAGTGAGAAGGTTGGTTTGCATGGCGCCGCATTAGTAAAGCAGTGATGAGTGAGATGGTTAGCTCTTTGGGCTTTGGAGAAAAAAATATGCATTAATTGACACGTCAAACAAGGATTTATTTCGATTAATCCCACGAAGGAAAACCCCGCCTTTCTTTTTTAACACTAGTACTCCTAGTACGTATGTACTTATCCCGTTTGGGTCTAGGCCTTGCATTGCCATACTTCGCCACACATTTTTGCCAAGCTTCGCCATACACTTGCGCATGGCTGTCGCGGTCGCACCGCACCCTCACAGGGTTGCTCCTGCATGCCGCGGTCGCACCGCACCCTCACACAGTCGCTCCTGCACACCGCAAACCCAACCAAGGGAACGCACCCTCACTGACACGTGTTGTCGCATGTGAACAAACCAAACTCAGCCATCCTACCGTTGACACATAATTTTCATTCATAGAGTATGTTTATCCAACAGAATGTTGGGGAGTATCCGTACGGCCCGTGCGGTGGTCTGTTGGGGAAGAAGAAGAGGTGAGGAAGAAGGGTTAGGAGACGTAGGATATTCATCCAACCGCCTGAAATGGTAGACTGACCCAAGTCAGGAGACTTGCATAAAAATATATGTTTTTACACAGCAAAAGATCCATAAAACAACAACATAAAGAAAAACTATCACTGCTCGCGGAACGAGACGACCTCGTTGTCTTTGGCTGCTAGCGCGAACTAGCCATAGCTGCTAATGTGTGTCTCCGCACCATGGTTGTCCTCGGCCTCCAGCTACTCGTTCACGCGGAGCGAGTGGGTGCTCTACATGGACGAGAGCACTGCCCGGTCCAAGTCGAGGATGTCCGATTCCGCGTGCAGGAGGGCCTCGATGGCAGCAGCATCCGCGCGCTCCGCGTCGAGTCGAGCCTCCGCCGCCTGGTTCAAGTCCAGGACATCCGGTTCCACCTGTAGGACGGCCTCGATGAGAGCGGCATCCGCACGCTCCGCGTCGAGTTGAGCCTCTGCCGCCCGGTTCAAGTCCAGGACATCCGGTTCCGCCTACAGGAGGGCCTCGATGGCAGCGGCATCCACGCGCTCCACCTCAAGTTGAGCCTCTGCCGCCCGGTTAACATCCACGACATCCAGTTCCGCCTGCAGGAGAGCCTCAATGGCAGTGGCATGCACGTGCTCCGCGTCGACTTGAGCCTCTGCCTCCCGGTCCTCCTTTAGTATCGCCAGGTTGAACCGCTGGTCCGCCTACACCATGGGGGACTCGGATGCCGGCACGAAGTTCACGTCCATGGTCTCATACCCATCGGGGGCCTTCTGCGCCGCGACCTCCGCCATGAACATTGGATCGGCTTCCTCCTCCTCGTAGATTGGCTCCAGAGAACTCGGGGATTGGCCCACCACAAAGTGAGCTTGGAACGGAGGTCTGTGGCGCCGACCGCCACCGCAATTTCTATGCGGCGCTCCGGCGTCAGCATCTTATAGTACGTGATCTTGCGGTGCACCATGGCTTTCCGGTGAACTAGGGGACGCTTGATGCTGGCTACGGGATCGAAAGGTGGAGGATTGGGCTGGAGATTAGGTGTGGTTTTGGGGCAGTGGCTGGCATGGGCCGAGCAGCGAAGGTTCTAGTGTGAATAGTGGTTCCGGTGACGACTGGTCAATCGGTTTTGACTGTATATCGCTCTTGTCTCGTTCGCGTTGCAGCCCGGCATGCTGGTCCCTCCACGTCGCTCACCGAATGGAACGCACTTCGCCTTGTGTTTTCGCTCGCTTGTGGGACCGCAGTTGAGAGCAAACAGACGTCCCTCCCCCTCCCCCGCCCGCGTCATTTATACTACCACTCCCTCTGTTTTATGCGGAGAAAATAAAAACAGAGGGAGTATACTACGGATGAGGATCCCCTGACGTGGCCGAACCCATTGAGTAACTGACATGCGGGGCCTAGCAAGCATGGGTTCCTCTAGTAAGTGACCGAAAGGGAGGGTAAGGCAGGGATACCTACGTCAGAGGATCCACTTCCACTAGTACTCCCTCCTTCCATTTACTATACAGGGCCTAATGCGTTTTTCGAGGCTAACTTTGACCAAATTTTAGAGTAATAATATATGACATGCAACTTATACAAAGCATATGGTCAAATTCGTATGTGAAAGGAGCTTCCAATGATATAATTTTCACATTATACATCTCATGTACTATTAATCTTGTCAATAGTCAAATGCGGTTTTGAAAAACGCATTAGAGCATGGTTAATAATATAGCCAGTCGATGGCTATAAGGAACTGCCATGTCATCTATATCCATCATCTACTATATGCACTCATACAGTAGTGTGGGCTATAAGGTTGGCTATTTCCCGCAAAAAAAATTATAAGGTTGGCTATTGTATTAGTACTTTTTTCCATATCCTCTCTATCTCTTTCTTCATATTTATTGTATTTAACTAGGAATGCATATATAGCTAGGCTCTTGCATGAGAGCTCACTCCGCTTACTTTTTCACATCTCTCTCCTCCACATAGGCCCCATATAAATGGAAGGAGGGCGTACTACTATGAGCACTACATACTCTAGTACAGATGTTGTTAGTACTCCACTAGTACTATTGGACAGGGAGCTTAAAAAAAGTTACTATTGGACTGACTATATGTGGCGAAATCCTAGTAGGAAGAGCATGCGCGAGAAAAAGCACATTCACGTGGTTGAAAACAAATTGGAAACCATCTCGAGTACAAATCTAGGAGTACGTATGGATCTAACAATATTGATTGGGCATTGTTGAATGTTGATACTTTTTTCTATAAGTTTGATCAAAGTAGAGATACTTTGACTACACATAAAACTTATATGTAAACTGAAAGGATCGGAGGGAGTATATTGTACGTTCAAAAACGAAATGAACATTGAATACCCTTTATATATGATTTGCGGATGCTATGTTCGCCGGTTCAAAATTTTGAATCCGCCTTAGGTATCACACATGCCCCCACTCGTTCTCTCTTGATTTCATCTCGGGGTCCGAGATCGATTGAAAGAGGACTAGGGTGGGTACAATACATTCGTTTCACTTATGAACATACAATATACTCCCTCTGATCCCCACACCCCCCCCCCCCGCCCCGCGCGGGTCATTTCTATCATATAAACAGACCAAACCTTTATTTCCTTGCATGATACGCAATTGATCTCTCAACCTCAATCGATCTCGTCAACATGTGTTGGGGCATGAACCGAATGGGATGTCAAAACTAAGACGCGAAGCGACACGTAGTGGAGGCAAAGTGAAACTTTAAACGGACCGTTTGTTTGTATGCATGTCGGACAAATTACAACATTGGAAATACAAGAATGGTCTAGGCCCACATGCAAATGATACTCGGTGGAATGTTCAAATGAGGCATGCGGGAGGATGGACTCGACCGGAGGGCGACATGATCGATAGAGAAGAGGGTTGGAGAGGAATGAGAAATAAGCAAACGCCACATGATTATACTTAAACAGCTCAAATAAATAATAAGTTGTGTCGCTTGGCCTACATAGTGAAAGGCCTAATGCACAACGTGGAGCACTGACGCTTGAATATGGCCGGGAAAACAGGGAAACCGACATGTGGGGCACACCTATCGGGACGACGTAGCACAGACTAGTCCAATGGAGGAGCTGGCCCACGACCTCCTCGCCACCGGCAACCGTTCATGTGGGTCGTGGGGGCCAACTATGTGGCGCAGCTCCAGCACCGGCTCTGGACACGGCGACCGCGGTGAGCGACACGCTCATCGTCGCTAGACATGGTCGGTTTCAGTGTGCCAAGGGTGGCGTTAGTGCTGTGGCACAACCAACAGTATGTTTGGTTTGTGCCCAAGGTTGCCCCATCAAAGCATTGGGTAGCCAAAATTTTGGTTGAGGTTTTGGTTGCCCATGATTTGGCCGACATTGGCAAGAAAAAAGAACTAGAGTTGGCTAGAGTTCATTGGCATGCCAAAAAAATGGCAACCATCCAAACAAAGATCAATCTTTGGGTCATGACCAAAATTTGGTAAGGTGCACTTTGGCCACAATCCAAACACACCCCAACACTCGGCTCGTCGAGGATGCACGAGGCGGCGCGACGCGTCCGCAGAGTGGTGTAGCGCGGTGAACTGCTTCCTCACGACCTGAGACCATGCTGGATTGTCTTGCTTTTTCAATGACATGCGGGGATCTCATGTGAGCAAAGGGCATCTCCAACATTGCCACGACCGCAGATGACTACCCTGGCACACCAAAAACCCTCGTCCCTCGCGCCGTCGCGTGGTGCGTTCCCAGCCGGCACCAGCTGCCCTCATTCATGTTGTCCGTCCGTATGCCGTCATTAAGAGGCTCGGTGCATTATTCTTTAACTCTCTACCAACATAAGCATTAAAACTTTCTCGTCTAGCCATAAAGTCATCAAATTCATCTAAGCATGGGCTATGAAATTTAGTAGAGGGGATTTCAACTTTATCATATCTATAGAGAGAATTTACCTTTACTACCTGTGTCGGGTTATCAAGACAATGTGGTTCTTCAACAGGCGGTATATTAAGACCATGTATTTCTTAAATAGGAGGTAAATTCTTAACATCTTCAGCTTTAATACCTTTTTCTTTCATTGATTTTTTTGCCTCTTGCATATCTTCAGGACTGAGAAATAAAACACCTCTCTTCTTCGGAGTGGGTTTAGGAATAGGCTCATGAGTTGGCTCAATTGGTTCAGGAATTGCCTCAGGAATTGGCTCAGGAAGAGTCCAATTATTTTCATTAGTCAACATATTATTCAATAGTAATTCAGCTTCGTCGACTGTTCTTTCCCTGAAAACACAACTAGCACAACTATCCAAGCAGTCCTTGGAAGCATCGGTTAGTCCATTATAAAAGATATCAAGTATTTCATTTTTCTTGAGAGGATGATCAGGCAAAGCATTAAGTAACCAGAGAAGCCTCCCCCAAGCTTGTGGGAGACTCTCTTCTTCGATTTGCACAAAATTATATATTTCCCGAAAGGCAGCTTGTTTCTTATGAGCGGGGAAATATTTAGCAGAGAAGTAATAAATCATATCCTGGGGACTACGCACACAACCAGGAGCAAGAGAATTATGCCAAGACTTAGCATCACCCTTTAATGAGAACGAAAATATCTTAAGGATATAATAATAGCGAGATTTTTCATCATGAGTGTCGGGGATATACCCCGCGGTGTAAACCGGCCGGAAGTTAACCCGGCCGGACTTGGCGGTTTATTTGAGACCCCGCTGACACTTGGCGGTTCACCGGCGACCCGTTTGGACCTGGCGGTTCACGACTCATTGGTAATCCGGCAGGCGGGTGCGAGGAGCGACAAGACCTGGTGGCCCAACAGGCGGTTCATGAAGGCCGGTTCATACTATGGTGGGCCGGTTTAAGAGGAAAGGCATAAGGAATATTTGTCTTACAAAGGAGTTAAGACTTGGACTTGTATCCGATTTGTATTAGAGATAGACTAGTCCTAATCCTAATAGGACTCCACATGTAACCCGCCCCTTCAACATATATAAGGAGGGGCAGGGCTCCCCAAAGAGAGAGAAGCAACAAGAAAGAAGAAACAATCTTAGGGCTAGACACAAAGAGGAGAGCCGGTTTACGGCGACTCCCTCATGATCATAATGAGACCTAGCCTCAAACAGCATGTAGGGTGTTTACTGGATGATGTTTCCCGGGGCCCGAAGCTGTCTAAATCCCTGTCTTGTGTTACGTCTCTCGATTCCGCTCAACCCCTCTCAAGCTACCACATAGATGCGTTGGCCTCGCGACTAAGTCCTGACACTAAGGACATCTGACGTGACAATTCCACGACAGTTGGCGCCCACCGTGGGGCTCATGCACGATGGTGATGAGTTCTTGGAGGGATCTTTTCCAGGGATCTGAGACGTTTGCAATTTTTTGCATGAGTCGGTTTGGAAGGATCTGCATGATCATCAATGAGCAGTCGAGCGCCATAAGCGAATTATGACAGGAGTTAGGGTTGCGCGTCCGTCTGCCGCCGTAAGTCGCCAAGATAACAGAAGTTTTCATTGCGGATCTGATGCAAAGCCCGCTGCTCGTATTTGGGAAGAAGATCGCGACACGTATTCCAAGCAGAAATCAAAGTTGTCGTATCCGAGATGGACACAAGACCGGACTGGCCGTTGCTGATTACGTACAAACTTCAAGTCCAGAGAATCAAGCTACGGTCTCTGCTGCTTCCTCCACATGAAGAAAAATAATTCATCTACCAAGTACTAGTTGAGTGCTCACGTCAAGGTCAATTGAAGTACTACTTTTGTAATACTCCCATGTCACACGAAGTTGCAGTTTTACCATGAGCCGCCAGAAATCCACCATGGTCTCACTCGCCGCCGTGTACCTTGAACCGTCTCCGCCATCTCACGCGTGCGCGCTGCTATCAACCATGAGCCGGCCCCGAGTCACCAGGCCGGTCTTCGCCTCGATGGGTCTTCGCCTTGATGGCCGCTTCAGTCTCTGCCAAGTCGCCGACTCCCGCAGTGGTTCGCTGGCATCGGCAAACCGCCGTGTTGAGCAGCCCCGTGTCATGAACCGCTCGGTGTCGCGGCCGCCTCCACTGCAGCCCGCCTGCACCTCTACGTGTTTCCTGAGCCATCGGCCCCGCTGCACACGAGTTCGCCTCCACCTCCGCTGTAGCCTAAACGGTTTAGTTCCGTGTGCGGCTTCAAATCGCCAAAGCCTCGTCTTCTGCTCCAAATCGGCCGCTCCAGGCCACCGCTCCTCTACATCTACTGATGTCGGCTTCGTCGACCTCCTCAGTAGCTGCCGACGAGTTACCAGCCTCCACACCCGCTGCGGCTTCAAGTCATGAGCTCGTTTCAATCACCATACCGCCATGTCTCTGTTTCCAGGATGAGTCGCCGGGGCCTCACAGCTGTTGCTTCAGAGAGCTGCTTCATTATGAGTCGCCGGCGCCCCTTGGATTTCGGCCGCACTCAACCTCCGAGGTGTGGCGTCGCCGCTGTAGCTATGGCCTTAACCCATCAAGCTGCATTTTTCTATGTTGAGTCGTCGCTAAAGAGCCGTCCTGTGCCACTCATCGCGGACTGGCCCTGTTGTGTCTGCTGTGAACCGCCTGGCCGTGTGCTGACTCCGCCTTGGTCAAATTGTCGGCTCGTCTTGCCTCTGAAGTATGCCTCAAGCCGGGGCCCTCTCTCGAGACACCGGTCGATTCCCGCGCGTTCGTCATCACCGGAGTGCTAGTCGTGCCAATTAACCCGCCGGCCGTTTCTTCCCTTTAAGCCGCTTTGCGTGGATTTTGTGTCGATCCGCTAATCCGGCTGCTGCTGCTTCGCATGAATCCAAAGGCGTACTGTTATTCAATGGCACGAAGAGATTCATTACATATACGCACACGCTACTACAAAGCCCCGCAAAGACAAAAAGTTATATGCTGGCATGCTTTTGTGCCACACGCACATTACATGGAGATTCAAAAAGGAGAAAATTCATCAAGTCGCTAGCTAAAAGCGCTGTGCGACATCTTACGGGATGGTTTGATGACTTGTCTGCCTGATTTTCTTCGTCTCTGCCGCGGCTGACTACTACCTCGCCTCTACCACTGCTGTTGCTGCGGTCTGCTTCAACTCGCCGTACCGCGGCTTTTACCTCTGCTGCTGCTACACTCTGGCACTGGTTCTGCTACGTGGTTTATTAAACATCAGGACAGGCAAGGTACAAGTTCCACCATGAAGTAAAACTTTTGTCCAAGTAAAGTTCGTCCGCTGTCCGGCAGAGAACAACAATATCATCGGTTATTCAAAGGCATCAGGTGATATCCGTCTAACTCTCTTTTATTAGCACATACTAAATTGATTGAGAGCAATTATTTGGTCTATGATAATTTTTTCCAGGACCATTGTTCCTTACAAAAAGGTGTCGCAAAAGGGGCGTGGGCAAAAATTATTTTTGCACTAGCGCTCGTTTTGCACAAGTTGCCACCCCCGCTACCTCAACACACGCGACTGACTCATTGTCCATGCCCATGGCCGACTTGCCTGCATCCGTGCCGTTTCCAACCGTGCGGCCAATTTTCGCGATTGCACCGGCTTACAATGCCACAGACGACTCGCCTGTCTGCTCTCACGGCCGGTTCACGCGTCCACACCGGCTTACAACGAGGAGGACAAACTTGCTCGCACCGGCGTACGATGCCGCGGCCGGCTTATTTGTCTGCTCTCATGGCCGACTCGGCTGTGATTGATTTCAACTTTACCGCAGTGATCATCAACTCTGCGACGGATTAATTCCGGTTCAACACATCAGGTGAAATCCATCCAGTATATTTTATATTACCTATTGCTTTCTTTAAAAGAGCAATTACTCTGGCTTGCAAGTTCTCCAGTGCAGGACAAGTTATGTCACTGAGATGTTGAATGACTCATGCCGGTTTATATCACGGTCAAATATGGAGAGTCTCAAGCCAACTCCCCGAGTAGTCTTAAAACTCGGGGGCAACAGTGACATGACTCGGGAACTCCGGGTCATGGGAAGGGATGATAACCCGCAAAGCTTTGAAGTTTTCAAAACCGGTTCAACATCCGGATCAAGGTAAATTTGTCCCTTACAAAGATTTGAAGCTCTCAATATCCGGTTCAAGATCCCGGTTCAAGAAGAATTTATCTCTTGCAAAAAAGTTAAAAATTACCGAAGAGGACCTGCTGCCATGATGTGCGGTTCAAACATGGGTATCCTGCCTTATTGGCCTAACATATTATTGATCACATGGGGGCTTCCGCTTCATAAAGCGGGGTCTCTGTCTTTTTCCTATCATGTGTGGTTACATGGAGTTGTTCTGTCTTAGAGCGGCCTCCGGTTTACCCCTTGAAATTTGCTTTTCAAAAAAGCTTTGTGATATCACTTGGGGCCTTGGTCGTGTCCGAACCAATGCAACACCTCTTGATAGGCGAAAGCCACCAGATCACTTGGGGACATGGTCAAGTCTGAACCAGTCACGCCTCTTGATCGGCCTAAGGCCACAGAGTCACTTGGGGGCTTGGTCGAACCCGAACCATTGCCACGCCACTTGATCGGCATAAATGCCACAGTTTCATTTGGGGACCTGGCTGACTTGAACCATTGTCACTCCTATTGGGGGCTTGGTCCTGTCCGACCGTGGTAACACCATCTGATCAGCTTAGTAAAGCATCTTTTTGCAAACGGTTTTATCATTGCCTTTGCTTCCATATTTTTTCATAATTGTTATTTGATTTTTGTTGCGTTTTTTAAACCGACATTGTTAATCTGGTTCAAACTGTTAATTACAAATTGGCGGAACACGGTCAAATCTTAATCCGGAGACTATCTGCCCGGTTTGATTTTCTATTACCATCCTATTATGGAGTAAACCGGCGTTCATTAACCCGGCTTGACTTTCAATTACAAGTTGTCAATATAGGATCAAGTTATAATCCGGAGACTATCAGCCCGGTCTGGTTTGACTACGAGTCGCCAGTATTATATATGGTTAAACCGGTGTTTATCACAACTCGGTACGGTTTATCATCAACCGGCACAGTATGAAAGGAGTTATCATTACTCAAGATTGGGGTTATCACTCTTACTACAAAAAGTTGGTAAAACCAATGATGTGATTCAATGTCACAGGTATGATATATTTCATTGATTATTCTTAAATGCAGCCTTGGTTATAAACCTGGGTTATATGTTGGGCATTATGACCCGTCCGGCGGTAAACCGCCAGGACACTTTAAACTTGTTGTATGCAGAGACAGGTTGAATAAGGCATGATGATAAATTATCCGGTGTTTATTAAACCGGCCTGGCTTTAAGACGATAAGTCGCCAGTATATGATGAGAAATTATCCGGTGTTTGTTAACCCGGCCTGGCTTTGGACTATAAGTCGCCAGTACATATTTGGATTGCGCATTGGAATTATGCACTTATAAATCATTGGGTATATTATTCAAATAGCCAACATGGCTGGATTTCTATTATGACTAAGGTTTTCAAAGTCGCTTTAGCGCAATGGCTATCATATTGTCAATGGATATGATTTTTATTCTATAATGGAGGGAATAGTCCCGAGTTGCTGCAGGCTTTTGACCCGGCACTTGGGGGCTACATTATTTAAAGTTGCGATTACATCAAATATGCAAGTCTCATGTCGCTGCAAGCAGGCACCATGACACTTGGGGGCTAATGCAAAGTAATTTTTTGCTCATATTATTGAAGACCCGACTCATCACATTATAATGAGTCGACCCTCGGGGGCTACCAATTGCTCCTATCAACAGTTGAAGGTACAAAGCTTTTTATTCATTATATTGAAGAGACCACTGCTCAGTTGGTAAAGCACAAGGCTCTTAACCTTGTGGACGTGGATTCAAGTCCCATGATGAGGGTTACATCATATGATGTTATTTTCATTGAAGTATATATTAAGGCCCAGCTCAATATTATCTTACTGAGCCGGCCCTCGGGGGTACACGTCATTGCTCAAATCTACATGATTATACCTACAAAGTCCCTGCTCATTATTGCATAATGACCCGGCCCTTGGGGGCTACACTGGTTGAAGTTTTTATGAGTATAAGACAATTACAAGTCCTAGGTTGCTACAAGCATGACAACCCGGCACTTGGGGGCTACATAGTATGGAGTATTCAGTTTTTACTAGTCACTGGGAGGAACAACATGGATTTCTTTGAAAGTGGCAGTATTTATACCGAAGCAAAGTCTTAAGCCACCACTTTGTTCTGCTCAAAGACTTGGGGGCTACATGTATTATATTATTATCGAAGAAATATTTTCAAATTCTCTGATTGAGCAAACTAGGTTGACCCGGCGTCACCAATCATTATATCCCTGTGGCTGCAACCCGCCGTCGTTAATAATCATGAACCAGCGTTGGCAACAATCATGAACCGGTGTCTGCAACAATCATGACTCGGAATTATTAGTTTTATAACCCGACAATGGTGGTAATCATAAACCGGCAAGTTTTACATCTTCAAGCCGGCTGGATATCAGTTGAATATTTCAGAGACTAATATTTTTGTCAAGTCAGAGCATTGAAGGTCAATTCAAATGGATTCTTTATTTACAATATTTTTTCTGCAAGCAAATTGATTATGAAGCTGGTCTATTGACTTGGATTTTCTAGAAGGAGGAAATGACAAGGATTTAGGATGATCAGGTGTCGGTCTACAAGAATTCTTAACCCGGAGCACAACCCCCCAAACTTGTTCTTGTGTTTATGTTGCAGATCAGTTTAACATGGACAAATCCAAATTAAACTGGGGGCTAATGTCGGGGATATACCCCGCGGTGTAAACTGGCCGGAAGTTAACCCGGCCGGACTTGGCGGTTTATTTGAGACCCCGCTGACACTTGGCAGTTCACCGGCGACCCGTTTGGACCTGGCGCTTCACGACTCATTGGTAATCCGGCAGGCGGGTGCGAGGAGCGACAAGACCTGGTGGCCCAACAGGCGGTTCATGAAGGCCGGTTCATATTATGGTGGGCTGATTTAAGAGGAAAGGCATAAGGAATATTTTTCTTACAAAGGAGTTAAGACTTGGACTTGTATCCGGTTTGTATTAGAGATAGACTAGTCCTAATCCTAATAGGACTCCACATGTAACCCGCCCCTTCAACATATATAAGGAGGGGCAGGGCTCCCCAAAGAGAGAGAAGCAACAAGCAAGAAGAAACAATCTTAGGGCTAGACACAAAGAGGAGAGCCGGTTTACGGTGACTCCCTCGTGATCATAATGAGACCTAGCCTCAAACAGCATGTAGGGTTTTTACCGGATGATGTTTCCCGGGGCCCGAAGCTGTCTAAATCCCTGTCTTGTGTTACGTCTCTTGATTCCGCTCAACCCCTCTCAAGCTACCACATAGATGCGTTGGCCTCGCGACTAAGTCCTGACACTAAGGACATCTGACGTGACAATTCCACGACAATGAGTGAACAGGGTAGCTATATCATTCAACTTGGTAAGATGTGCCACAACAGTTTCAGATTCAAGGCCATAAAAAGGATCAGATTCAACTAAAGTAATAATCTTAGGATCAACAGAGAATTCATAATCCTTATCAATAACACAGATAGGTGAAGTAGCAAAAGAAGGGTCAGGTTTCATTCTAGCATTAAGAGACTGCTGCTTCCATTTAGCTAATAATTTCTTAAGATCATATCTATCATTGCAAGCAAAGATAGCTCTAGCAGCTTCTTCATTCATAACATAACCCTCAGGAACAACAGGCAATTTATAATCTTTGGGAGAACTTTCATCATCACTATCATCAATAATAGCATCTTCAATAATTTCATCCCCCTAACTCTAGCAAGTTGTTCATCAAGAAATTCACCTAAAGGCAAAGTAGTATCATGCACAGAAGTAGTTTCATCATGCATAGCAGAAGTGGCATCATCAATAACATGCGACATATCAGAATTCATAGCAGTAGCAGGTTAAGATGTCGCACGCTTACTAATAACGGAAGGAGAATCTAGTGCAGAGCTAGATGGCAGTTCCTTACCTCCCCTCGTAGTTGAGGGCAAAATAGTAGTTCTGTCATCTTTCAAGTTCTTCATAGTGGTCTACAGATATAAATCCCAAGCGACTCAGAGAATAGAGCTATGCTCCCCGGCAACGGTGCCAGAAATTAGTCTTAATAACCCACAAGTGTAGGAGATCGCAACAACTTTCGAGGGTAAAGTATTCAACCCAAATTTATTGATTCGACACAAGGGGAGCCAAAGAATATTCTTGAGTATTAGTAGTTGAGTTGTCAATTCAACCACACCTGGATAACTTAGTATCTGCAGCAAAGCATTTAGTAGCAAAGTAGTATGATAATAAAGGTAACGGTGACAAAAGTAAAGATAATAGTTTTTGGGTTTTGTAGTAGTTATAACAGTAGCAACGGAAAAGTAAATAAGCGAAGAACAATATGTGAAAAGCTCGTAGGCAATGGATCAGTGATGGATAATTATGCCGGATGCGATTCCTCATGTAATAGCTATAACATAGGGTGACACAGAACTAGCTCCAATTCATCAATGTAATGTAGGCATGTATTCCGTAAATAGTCATACGTGCTTATGGAAAAGAACTTGCATGACATCTTTTGTCCTACCCTCCCGTGGCAGCGGGGTCCTAGCGGAAACTAAGGGATATTAAGGCCTCCTTTTAATAGAGAACCGGAACAAAGCATTAGCACATAGTGAATACATGAACTCCTCAAACTACGGTCATCATCAAGAAGTATCCCGATTATTGTCACTTCGGGGTTGTCGGATCATAACACATAATAGGTGACTATAGACTTGCAAGATAGGATCAAGAACACACATATATTCATGAAAACATAATAGGTTCAGATCTGAAATCATGGCACTCGGGCCCTAGTGACAAGCATTAAGCATAGCAAAGTCATAGCAACATCAATCTCAAAACATAGTGGATACTAGGGATCAAACCCTAACAAAACTAACTTGATTACATGGTAAATCTCATCCAACCCATCACCGTCCAGCAAGCCTACGATGGAATTACTCACGCACGGCGGTGAGCATCATGAAATTGGCGATGGAGGATGGTTGATGATGATGATGGCGACGAATCCCCCTCTCCGGAGCCCCGAACAGACTCCAGATCAGCCCTCCCGAGAGAGATTAGGGCTTGGCGGCGGCTCCGTGTCATAAAACGCAATGAAACTTTCTCTTTGATTTTTTTCTCCCCGAACGTCAATATATGGAGTTGGAGTTGAGGTCGGTGGAGGTCCAAGGGGCCCACGAGATAGGGGGGCGCGCCCTATAGGGGGGGCGTCCCCCTGTCTCGTGGACACGGTGTGGCCCCCCTGGTGTATTTCTTTCACCCAGAAATTCTTATTAATTTCAAAGAGTGCCTCCATGGATTTTCAGGACATTCCGAGAACTTTTCTTTTCTACACATAAAACAACATCTTGTCAGTTCTGCTGAAAACAGCGTCAGTCCGGGTTAGTTTCATTCAAATCATGCAAGTTAGAGTCCAAAACAAGGGCAAAAGTGTTTGGAAAAGTAGATACGTTGGAGATGTATCAATGATGCACCCGGACGCATGATCTCACTGGAATGTGCTACTTAAAGCGGCAACGCCCAGCTGACCTCCACACCATAGCGCATCGTCCTCCTACCTGGCACCACATCTGCCATGACCGCAAGCGCGAACGATCTGCAGGAGAACTTGTCTTCGGGGATGAAGATCGAGGTCGCCGCCCTCGCTCAAGTCACCTCTCGTGACGCAATAGATGCGTAGCCGGACGCGGGCGCGACCGCACAAGCGGTGGCCACGCTGGCGGCCGATGACGGGAGCACTATCAGCCACGCGTCCTATTTGCCGTCGTCCAACGTCCGACATCGCCGAGGTCAGGGACTTCTCTGAGGATGAGTAGGGCATGGGAGGCGGTAGGGCATGGTGTGCCAACTGGCCGGTCTGTATCCTATGTTCTACTCTTCCTCGCCGAAGACTGCACTTTCACTTCACGGGTCTTAAACCCCGCCCCCGTACATAGGGATCGCAGATGGAGGACGTCGGTCGCCACCGTAGAATAGGTTTAGGGTCGGGTTTCTTCTATTTTTCTATCCTATAAAAGTTCGAAATGTAATGAAAATCTGCCGTGTTTGCATTAATCTCGACTGGTGTATATGAACTTTCACAATAATATATTATATTTTAGGAGTACTAGCAAGATGCCCGTGCGTTGCACGGAACATCAACATCTTGTGGGAGAAAAGGACGAACCACTACTAGGAAAAGGCCTACTAATGGAGCACTGGTTTTGCCTACTAATGGCGCATTACCAGTGCGCCATTAGTATCAGGCCACTAGAATTTTTTACTAATGTATATGGTATACTAATGGCGCACCTGGCAATGCGCCATTAGTTTTGCCCACAGTGCACCATTAGTGTGTTATATACTAATGGCGCATGACATGATAGTGTGCCATTAGTAACAATTTTTTTAATTTTTTTCCTTAATCTCAAGTCACTATTTCACCTATGAGATGTCCAACACATATATATACAACAAGCATCCATATAACAATCATAGCCAACACACAAGTTCCATCATATATACATACATAGCCAACACACAATTTCCATCATATATACATACATAGCCAACACACAAGTTCCATCATATATACATACATAGCCAACACGTTCCATTGTTACATATTACAAAAGTTTCACATTGTTCATCCAACACCGTTATCCATCAAATCACAAAAGTTTCACATTGATACAAAATAAAAACACAAATGGAAAAGAAGCACTCCATCCACGCAAGCTTCCGTCAATTAAATCAAATCTGCAAAATGATAAACAAGAAGTTAGAAGAAGAAAAAGAAGAAGACTAGAAGAATACTAGAAGAAGAACACTAGAAGAAGAATAAGAAGAGTTTTGGAAAAGAAGAAGAATAAGAAGAAGACTATAAGCTTATTATGTAAACTTGATCATTTTGTGCTAACATAAGTTATTTTGGAGCTAACCTATAGGAAACTAAGCATATAAGCTCTAAGTTAGTATATTAGAGCCAACTTAGGTAAAATGAAGCTAACCTATGTCATTTTGGAAAAGAAGAAGAATAAGAAAAAGACTATAAGCTTATTATGTAAACTTGATCATTTTGTGCTAACATAAGTTATTTTGGAGCTAACCTATAGGAAACTAAGCATATAAGCTCTAAGTTAGTATATTAGAGCCAACTTAGGTAAAAATGAAGCTAACCTATAGGAAACTAAGCATATTAGAGATAACATAGGTAACTAAGTATATATATATATCATTTTGGATAACTAACCTATTGGAGATCTGACATACCTGACAAAGTTCAGTTCTCATGCATTGTTCTTCTCCTTCTTCTCCTTCCTCTCCCTGATGCGCCTAGAGCGGCGAGGCGGTGGAGGCAGTGGAGGCAGTGGGATGTAGTCTTCTACCACAATTGGCGTGGTCATGTCACCCAGCTGTGGGATCGCTGGCGCCACCACCGGTGCGTGGTCATTGTCAGGCACCACCACCATTGCGAGGCCACCTTCAGGCACGACCATCGCTAGGTCATCCTCAGCCACCTCCATCTCTTGCCCATGGTCAGCCACCACCATCTCTTGCCCTTGGTCAGCCACCACCAGCGCTAGGTCATCCTCAGCCTGATGCCCATCGTCATCCTGCAGCTCCTCATCCTCACTCTGCTCCTCTTCTCCTGCACTCCAGTCTGGATCATCCTTCTTGTTGTCTATGCTGCTGCCAGAATCGCTGCTGCTTTCGCTACAGCCAGAATCGCTGCTGCTTTCGCTATAGCCATAGTCGCTGCTGCTTTGGTTGTAGCCAGTGTCGCTGCTGCTGCTCCCATTACCTGTCCAAAATGCAACAATGACTGTTAACAATCGATGTGAGACAAAGCCAAATGTAGAGGAATAAGAAGAGGCAGAACGTACCAGCATCATCATCGGCAGCGTAGCACATGCGACACATAGTCATGTTGAACACCTTCACGATGAGCATGTTGGCGTCGTCGTCGTACCTGAAGAGAAGGAAGTACCCCAGCCGCAGGTCGTAGGCACGGTAGAACTTCTCCCACCCACGAGACAAGTACATGTGGCCCTTCTTGATCACCAACTGCACATCCCACTGCCTGCGAAACCCGCTGCCGGCCTGTCGCAGCTTCACATTATTTGGCGGATCTTCACCCATCAGCATGTTCATAAAACTGTCAGGCAGCCTCTGCAGTTTGGGACAATGAGTGATGTAGCAAACAACAGATATCATAATGAGATGGGTGAAGGGGAGATCTCTCGTTTTATATACCTGCGTCATGGATGATACTGAAGCCTCAAGTATGATAGTGAAGAACTCGGAAGCATCCAACTCGTACTGCGGTGTCGCAGATCGGCGGTGGCTACTTCCCGCCATCTCTGATAAGCAGCAGAAGAGAGCAATTAGTACCCTTACAACAGATCATAAAACATGCATGATAACAGGCATTAGTCGCAAGTACCCCATATGTCCTAATTTTAGCAAAGTAATGCTAAAATTCACGAAAAATTTCAGCATTACCTTTGCTGAAAATAGGACATATGGAGTACCCGAATTTGCCAGAACGGAAGTTAATCGACATTCCGGCAAAATCAAGGGCCTCTCGGGGTACCTACAACATCATCACAACTACAGCAGTAGCAGCAGTGAATACAGGCATAACAGCAGCAAAACTATATATTTTTATGCAGTAAACAAACGAACACTAAGAGTAGAATGTTCTTGCAACAAACATTATTGTGTGACATTGAAAGGCATCACTCTGCTTAAAGGGAAGGATGACTTAAGTGGCAGATGTATATGATTGCACCACTTGATCTGCACTTCTCTATATTATGTGATGTACTGAAGAACTTGAGCAAAAAAAGATAAATAGGAACATATTTCTCACCTTGGAGGTGTTGCTACTGCTGCACTGTCTGCTGTAGCCAGCGAATTAAGTTAGCTTGTATTTGGGCTTGCTTTTCCTTCTAAGCTCTCTGCATCTATAACATAGAATATGAGGGGAACTTGACAACTAGCTGGAGCATATATTTCAGGATCTTCTAATGGGGGGTTGTTTAGTTTCCTAGTTCCATGCTTTTGTTGGACAAGTTAGAAATGAAGGTCCCCCAAAATGGTATTTGATTAGTGGGCAAGCCCACAGATTTACAAATCCACTGAAACACTAAGAACATTTGGTTCAATAATAAACAATTTTTATTGGTTCACTTTCCTACATCATGCACAACAAGTTGAATTAGCCTAGAAAATTAAACCAAGGCTTTATGCAGACAAACAAGTTGAAATACTTCATGTACATGAAACAAAGAGGATCCAGTTACATTCAATTGTTGTGAGCATGGAATCAAATGAAACTCATTACTCTACATGGCATAGTCTATCATGTACATGAAAGAATGATGATCCAATTGCAGTTTATATTTGTAATTGACTAAAATAAGTACTGTAGGAGTATATTTTTTTATACCTATTGTAGGAGTATCTATATATACAAAAGTTAATCATTATGCTTGCGAGATCAAGTAACCAAATTTATTCAGCTGACCTCTCTACAAATTCATGGCGGGTGGACACAAAAGCCCACTTCTAAAGAACTATAATGATCTGTTTGAATTACTAATTAATAATATAAACTGGAACAGGAGCTCAAGTTTCTTGGACACAAGTTGACCATGCAGCAACTACATGAGCAAAGCATTACTATCTGTGGCAAAACCTAGAAGCTTGATACAAAACGTTTTGAACTGCAGAGACAACATAATCAACTTTTAATATTTTCTAAGTACAAACCAGCAATATCTAGGAACTAACAAAATTGTAACATTAAAACAAGAAATCATAAAAACACTAAATACAGGCCAAAGCAAATGATATGGCAGCTGACATGTACGTTCACTAGAAATATAAGACATTTCCTACTATAGTAATACAGTAAAACTACTGTATCTGCAACATAAAACTACTGTATCTGCAACATAAAACTACAACAACATAAAACTATTGTATCTACAATAGTAGCAAGATTAATACAGTAATACACAAGAGATTAGTCAGTTTTACCTGGCTATTTACGGCTGCTGCCGTGCTGCAGGGGCGGAGGAAGGGGCGCCGCCGGTGGAAAGGGCGAGGCCAAGGACGATGTGGGGCTTGAGGGCCTGCGGCCTGGCGAGGCCGACGAGGTGGTCGTCCCCGACGCCGGCGGAGCTAGGGTTTGGGGAGACGGCGGGCGGCGCTAAGGGGACGGGGCGGTGGAGAGGGGGTAGGGGGAGGTCGCGGGAGAAGAGAGGAGGAGGCGGGCGGGGGCGCAGCTTCGGGGCTGGAGGGGCCTATACCGGAGGCGGGGCAGCGGAGGGTTCGGCCGGCTAGGCGCACCCGCGGCGGTGGGCCGGCAGCGGTGGCGGCGGCTAGGAACCCTAGCTGTCGCGCTCGGGAGGGAGAAGGACGTAGGCGGGGCCGCGGGTGGAGGGGGACGGCGAGGGCGCGGGCGCGAGCGGAGGGGGGACGGTGAGGGAGGTGGTCAACGGCTGAGGGTGGTCGGGTGCACGGCCGGGGACGGCGGGTGAGATGACGCGGGGAGGGATTAGAGTGTGGATTGGGGATTGGGGATTTTACTGTGGGGGAGGCTTAGCAATGGCGCACCACCCGGGGGTGCGCCATAAGTACATCCATATCAATGGCGCACCACAGAAGGGTGCGCCATAAGTAATTTAATCTAGCCCGACTTGTCTTATATACCACCTAACCCTATCTACAGCAGAACCCGCCCACTAGCCCGACTGGTCAGTACGCAGCACACACATCACGGGGTCCTGGGTTCGATTCCCAGGCTCCCCAATATTTTTTTATGCATTTTAAATCCTATTTGATATTTATTTGTGTTTAAATATGTTCAAACTTGTTTAAATCATAACAGTAATATTTTTTTATAAAAATAGTAATAATTTTTTAGAAAATATGTTCAAATTTGTTACTTGAAAATATCATCGGCGGCGGCGGTGGAGCGGGGGGAAGGTGCGGGGGGTGCCCGTTGGCGGCGGTGGAGCGGGGGAGGGTGCGGGGGCCGGGTGCTCGTCGGCGGCGGTGGAGCGGGGGAGGGTTGCGGTGGGTCGTCGGCGGCGGTGGAGCTAGCGGGGGAGGGTGCGGGTGGGATCGAGATCGAGATCAAAAAGAACCCGCCCACTAGCCGGACTGGTCAGTACGCAGCACACACACCAGGAGGTCCTGGGTTTGATTCCCAGGCTCCCTAATATTTTTTTATGCATTTAAAACCCTGTTTGATATTTATTTGTGTTTAAATATGTTCAAACTTGTTTAAATCATAACAGTAATATTTTTTCATAAAAACAGTAATAATTTTTTAAAAAATATGTTCAAATTTGTTACTTGAAAATATCATCGGCGGCGGCGGTGGAGCGGGGGGAGGGTGCGGGGGTGCCCGTTGGCGGCGGTGGAGCGGGGGAGGGTGCGGGGGACCGGGTGCTCGTCGGCGGCGGTGGAGCGGGGGAGGGTTGCGGTGGGTCGGCGGCGGCGGTGGAGCTAGCGGGGGAGGGTGCGGGGGGTGCCCGTTGGCGGCGGTGGAGCGGGGGAGGGTGCGGGGGGGGTGCTCGTCGGCGGTGGTGGAGCGGGGGAGAGTTGCGGTGGGTCGTCGGCGGCGGTGGAGCTAGCGGGGGAGGGTGCGGGTGGGATCGAGATCGAGATCAAAAAGTGTCCATGAAAATATACACGGTGCGCCATTAGCAGTTTTGCAAAAAAGTAAAAAAAAATTATATACTAATGGCGCACTGTTTACAAGGTGCGCCATTACTTGTTAGAACTAGTAATGGTGCACTTTGGCGTCATGCGCCATTAGAATGTATGGAAAAATGAAAAAAAAATCAATACTAGTGGCGCACCGTGTGTCTGGTGCGCCATTAGTGTCTTCCTTACTAATGGCGCACCTCCAACCGGTGCGCCATTAGTATATAGTAGTGGCGCACTGCTTACCTGGTGCGCCATTAGTATCAATCCTATCTATAGCCCTTTTCCTAGTAGTGAACGAGGGAAGGCCTTATCTGCAAATGTGGAGAGGAGTGCAGGTAAATTGTCATAGTTTCCTTCCTATCCATTAGATATAGATCGGACGGCCTATATTGCAGGATGACAGGCACACCATCATCACCAACTCTGCTTTTTATTGAACTGAGACAAAGCTAACATGCGAAGTAAATAAACACATAGGGTCTATACATACACAATTTATCTTAGGCACTCCAATAGTACGTCCACTACACATTCACGCATTTCACATCTTTCTACATCTACGGGAACCTAAAAAGGGTTAACATAAATTGCCTCTCTCTCTCTCCTCCCCTGATTTTCATGGTGGTGGGCCCCTCCCTCCCCCATTCTACAATCAACAGCTCACACATTTCACATTACGTTAATTACGTAACTGGGATTACGTAGGTGTAGCATTAATCGTCCTAAAAAACTCAACTAAGCCAACCTCCCAGCATATCGCGCAGGAAAAGACCCGGTCGTGCCATTTTAGTCGAGATTACCGGATTACTAGTAGTAGTATCGGTGGATCGCCCGAAGCACCAAGTTCTTTTTGAGGGGGCGAAGCACCTAGTTTAAAAGGAAAAAAGGTGGTACACTCATAGCACCCCTATCGCGATCGCATAGCACCCCACACACATTCGGTCCTGCACACGGCTCACGCAAACGGAACGCGCTTCGGCTTGCCTCTTCACTGACATGTGTGACTGCACTTGGAGAAACCGACCATGCGCCAAACTACCACCGCCCACCGCGCGAAAATCCTCCCCCCCCCCAAAAAAAAATTCCCCCCAAATCCTGAATTCAACCGCCCTTCGGCCAACTAGCCAATAATACTCCACAAACCCCTTCCCCCGTCCCCCTCCACTCCATTCGCTCTGCCAAAGCCGCCCTCCCCACTGCGCCGATACGTCGGTGCCGCAGTTCGTCGAGGGGACGCACGACGATCCTCTTGCTCCCACAGTACGCTCTCGTAGACTGTCGTCCTCTAGCCACGCCACCACCACTGGCGACGTTCTTGTGGAGGCACACGGCGGTCAGCGCCGCCACCGCTGGTGATGTTCGTGTGGAGATGCACGGCGGTCAGCTTCTCCCATGATACGCGCATTCTAGACTGAGGCCCCGTGCATGTCGGTGTAGCGCTGAATGTTAGCTTATAGACGTTATTAATCTCACTGTTTGCCGAAGTAGTTTACAGTCAATATGCTCTGCTTAAGAAGCTTCCTTGCCCTGTTATGCACTCAATCTGCTTAGCTTAGATGGCATGCCAAGGCCAATTAGTTGCTAAAATATCCTTCCATATATTTATTATGACGTAGATTGCCATGGTCTAGTAGCCAATCTCTTAGGTGAAATAGCTCTACACCATTTTATACTCGATCTTTGTTTCTGCGATGGCCTTCAATAGTTCGATGGCTTTGTGCTCGGCCTCATTGACTCCTGAAACAGCCTGCCATAATTTGGCACTCAAATCTATTTGCTGAATTAGCTTTACATATATTTCATTACTTAGATCTGCTCATCCAACTATCTTGCCATAGCTTTAGACATCGACCTAGGTATTTTTTGTCTAGACTTCATAAAAAACCATATATGTGTTTCCTGTAATATCTAGTAGAAGAACTAATTTGGATTTCTAACATATGGACAGGACTTGGATAGCTTCTGCTCGAAGATTCTCCGCTGCATATGTCGAGGGGCCTGAAAACTTCATGAAATTTATGAGAGCTGATTACGATGGTCTGAAATCAGATATGCTCTGCCCGTGTAGCAATTGTATGAATTCAGTTACAAGACCCCAGTCAACTGTGCAAAATCATCTACACTTGTATGGGATGTCGATCACATATACTAGGTGGGTTCATCATGGTGAAGTTGTGAATGTCAATGTTATTGACTACGTGGAAGCAGCAGATCACCATCTTGATCTGCCTAATGCTCACATGGAAGAGGAGGAGGAGGTGGTGGCGGCGGAGCCAGTGAGTTTGACCAACATTGAAACAATGTTACGAAATTCTCAAGCATTCCGTGAACTTTCACCTACAGAAGAAAAATGGTGGGCCCACATGTTGGAACAATGCAACATGGCTGACACCCCAGGAAATAAGCTGTCAATATTCTCAGCTATGTTCACCTTTCTTTAGCTGAAGACATCTGAGCGGATGACCAACAAATCTTTCGATGTGATGTTGGCTGCTTTCCGCAAATCTTTCCCAGATGCGTCTGAGCTGCCACACACCTACAGCAAAATGAAGAATTTCCTTTGTGTAGCTGGAATTGGATATGATATGATCCATGTTTGTAAGAATAATTGTGTTCTGTTCCGGAAGGATTATGCCAACTTAGGTGAATGCCCGAAATGCAAATCATCAAGATGGAAAGATGGCGATGTTGTGAAGAGGATTCCTCATAATGTTTTGCGACATTTTCCAATTACACCAAGATTGCAGAGGTTGTTTCATGATGTTGAAACAAGAGAGGATGTATTGTGGCATTCTAGGAACCAGGAGTACAGAGATCAGAATGTAATGAGACATCCATCTCATGGTAGTGAGTGGAAAAGCTTCAATCATAAACACAAAAAGTGTGCTGCTGACCCGAGAAACATTAGACTTGGCTTAGCTTCAGATGGATTTAACCCATTTGGCCACCAGAGAGCCACATATAGCATGTGGCCAGTGCTTGTTATCCCTTACAACATGCCTCAAAATGTCTGCACTAAAGAATCAAACTACATGATGGCCTTGCTCATGCCAGGTCCAAAAAGTCCTGGAAAGGATTTTGATTTGTTCACGGAGCCTCTTGTGGAGGAACTTCAACAACTATGGAGGGGTGTTCCCACTCGAGACCTATATAGCATCCCACCAGCAGATTTCTTTCTGTGTGCTATTATAATTTGGTGCATCCATGTTTATTCGGCTTTGGGCACTATGTCAGGGTGAATGACACATGGTTACAATGCATGTGTTCGTTGTGAGAGGAATCCGCTGTCATACGCAATACTTAGCAAGATCTGTTACATTGGACACCGCCGTTTCCTTGCCAAAGACAAGCCGCATACTAGAAAATACCGA
The DNA here is from genome assembly GCF_018294505.1 of Triticum aestivum. Classification (NCBI taxonomy): domain Eukaryota; kingdom Viridiplantae; phylum Streptophyta; class Magnoliopsida; order Poales; family Poaceae; genus Triticum; species Triticum aestivum. The sequence continues at coordinate 371,000,623 of NC_057804.1, read as the reverse complement.
AGACATGTGTTCAATGCAAAGCATAAAAACTGTGATGCGGCAAAGAGGCTCACCGCTGATGAGTTGCAAGTGGAATTAGAGAAGGTCAGACATATTACACCAGGAAACCATCCTGGTAATGGTAGCGGGAAAAGGAAGCATGGCATGGCAGAAGAGAGATTATTGTTTACCCGCAGGTCCACTTTGTTGGACTTGGAGTATTGGAAAGATTTGGATCTGTGGCATATTCTTGATGTGATGCACATCGAGAAAAATATATGTGATAGCATTATCGGCACACTTCTTAATATTGAAGGCAAGATGAAAGATACCTTAAAATCTAGGATTGATTTGACATACCTGGGTATCAGACAGGATTTGCAGGTGCAAGATGAAGGTAAACCATGGGATATGGCACCAGCTGTGTACGTCTTGGACAAGGTAAGACAAAAAGAATTCTACGAGGTCCTGTCACGTGTGAGATTCCCACATGGATTTGCTTCCAACCCTGAAAGGAGAGTCAGTGCAGATGGAAACAAGGTACAAGGGTTGAAAAGTCATGACTGTCACGTCCTACTTCAAAGGGTTTTACCTGTTATCCTTAGAGGATTGGGCCGCCCTGACTTATACAGAGCAGTTGCAGAGTTGGTAAAATTCTTCAGGGAACTCTGCAGTAGAAATATCAGGATAGATGCTTTGGAGCATCTTAGAGGCAAGATACCAGCTATCCTATGCAACCTTGAGAAGATATATCCTCCAGCCTTCTTTGATGTGATGGTGCATTTGTCTTTTCATCTACCTAACGAGGCACTACTTAGAGGTGCAGTACAGTATGGCTGGATGAACCCTATTGAAAGGTGTCTAGGCACTTTCAAGGGCTATGTTAGGAACAGATCTAGACCCGAGGGTTCTATTGCAGAGGCCTACATTGCTACAAAAGCGTTGACATTCTGCTCAAAATACAATGAAACAGCTGATCAGCTTAGCAAAGAGGTGGGTAAAGACAATCCCGGTCTCAATGTTTTCGATTATTCCGTTCGAGTTACAGGGAAGAGTCGACAAGAGGACAAACCTAAAGATTTGGACAAAATGGTTTTGTATGTGTTGAATAACTGTCCTGAGATACAACCTTATATCAAGTAAGTGCTAAGTACTGCAGCTTATACATCGTAATCTACTAAACCTGCAGCACATTCTTATATATTTAGATGTTTGACGCGATCACTATGTTGTGAAGCATCTACGAAAAGGAGTTACTGCCGCAAAATCCAAGAAACATTGACAAACTCGTTATGGCAGGATTTGTGAAATGGTTCAAGAGCCATGTAAGCTTTTGAATTGCACTGTCAGTTTTTTTAATATATTGAGTACATAAGATGATCAGCTTGTCTATTTTCTAACCATAGGTTAAGAAGATGCGGGGGGATGGGCAGGCAGTTGATGATGCCCTTTACTCACTAGAAATGGGTCCTGATACTCGGGTAAGACATTATGAATCTTGCGTTGTTGGAGATGTGCGCTACAACACCCTTGCATGAGACGAAGGCAGGAAGACACAAAATAGTGCCATCATGAGCATGCAGACGCATGACAAAGAGACAACTAAAATGTATGCTAACAGAACAGAAATTGTTCAGTTGCAGTATATCTCCAGTTTCGAGGATCATCGGCGTGTGGTTCTATTGTGCTGTCGTTGGTATAACCCAGAGCTGATGATTATTTCAAATCCATCAATGTCAAGGTGGCATACCAGACCAATGAGCCTTTTATTTTGGCAAATCAAGCAACACAGATATTTTTCTTGGAAGACACATTTGCACGTAGCGATGACTGGAGAGTATTGCAAAGGTTTGAGCAGAGGAATTTGTTTAATGAAGTTGCACAACAAGGTGATGCTTACACTGCTCCTGATGTACAAGATAACACAGATGTTCCTAATATCTTTGAGAACCATCACATCAATGAAGCCAGTGAAAATATTGCCTATCGTGTTGTGGACATACAAGAGTTGTTCAAGAAGATGCCAACGTTCGAGGACATTGAGCACGAAGAAGAAGATGACACCATGGGGAATTATGATTCAAACTGATACACATGGCGAAGATGTTGATGCTGCTGCTGCGGATGATGATTACGTTGCTTTTGTCGTATTTGCTTGTCAGAAGAGGGTTTTTTATCTACTATGTGAAATTGTGTTTGCTATGACAACGGAAACCTGATGAACATGTTGTTTAGTATTTTGCTGTGAGAACATCACTTGTTATGTATGCTGATTTGTGTTTGGTGATTGTATGACGACTAAAACATGATGACATTGTTGTTTAGTTGTACTCATATTTGGCTGTGAAACTTGAATTTGATGACATAGTTTGCTGTTGGACTGCAATTTGCTCGACGTCTTTGAATGAGAACAAAGCTGACCCGACAGGGCCTCTGCTAATTTATTTATTTATTACCAAAAGGGCGTCTTCTATTTATTTATTTATGAGCAAAAGGGGATACCCCCTGATTTTCGTTAATAGGAATCGTTAGATGTTCACAATACTACGCCCAGCCTGCTACACAGGTTTCATTCATTACTAGTTTCAGCAAAGTGCTCATGTCATAGCCATTGAATACATCACGAGTGCTACATACACTGCAAATAAAGAGACAATCATCCTACAGAGACATCGATTTTGCCCATTATCTTCACAAGCTCTTTCATCTCCTCATTGCTGTCAAGGCCATTCAGCAGTTGTTACCTGGCCATAATCAGATGAACTGCATCTTTAACCTTCTGCTCTGCATCTTCCTCTTCCGTCGTTCCTTCAGTTACTTGTCCAACACCCCAACCTGTTGGTATTGGGATTCCTTGGCTAACCAAATAATTAGTGTAGTTGCATTCCCCCACATCAGCAACTTCCCAGAAATACTAATCACACGAATCTTCCCTTTTCTGCATGAATCAAATTGGAAGATCATCAACCAAACTATTAAAAAATCAGCAATTGAAAACAGCAGAACAACACTTAAACATATTATTACCCCATGATTCGTGCATTTGTAGAAGACTTGACCAGGGTTGAGGATTGTGGTTGAGACGCGACGGATGACTCTGCGTGATTTGTAGTAGTGGCACCACAGCAATGGCAGCGGGTTGCGATGAGCAACCGGCTGCGGTGCGTGTGCCGGTGGGGGTGTGATGAGACCCATAGGCGATGGTAAGGGTGGCGACTTGGCGCATATCTGGTTGTTGCCTGCTGAAGAGTAGGTGGACGAGCAGCCAGCGGACATGGTTGCTACAGCCAGAGTTTCTGATGCTAGGCAGAGTAAGTAGAGAAGAGGAGAAGCGAACGTTGGATATGTCAGTTTCATTACTTGCAGAGTAGCATAGCACCATATATAGTCTTAGTCTAGGTTTGGATACGAACCAGCTACAGGAGCATGTCTCTCTTTTTTCTAAAACTCAGTAACATCTCTTTACTAGTACACTAGCTTGTTCTGTGCGCCTTCTCAAGTCTTTGATTTTCTTTCCCTTTTTTGCGAGGAAGGAAGGAGGACAAAATTGAGAGTTCCTGGGACTCGAACCCAAGACCTCTTGATTGAAAACCAAGGGTGCTAGTCACTTATGTGTCGAACGTTCCCTGGGAGGAGGATGGCAGACGAACGCATTTTCCTCGCAGTTTTAGTTGCGACACAAGATCGTGCAGTCGCAGTTTCGAGAATGTTATCAGGTGAACGAGCCCAGTTTTTCTTTTCTTCCTATATATAAAAAAGTATGCCACTTGGTGTTGGCTTAGTCAACAAATGATTGTGCCAACCTTGACCGTTGGATTGACATTCAATGTCTGTTGTGTTTCTTCAGTCTCTTCTTCCTCGAGCCGCCAAAGCCAAACCAGCGCTGGCGGGACCGCCTGCTCCCGCCTCCCACTGCTGGTTGTGCTGCCACGCACGCATCGTGGCCACATCGCACCCTAAAACTCTGCGCATCTTCCCCAGATCCTGTTCGTTCCCGTCTGAGGCCTCACCATCATCCTCCTCCTTGGTTCGCTCACCGCGGCGCCGCCCTCCGGTGTTGTCAACATGGTCAACAACCAAGAGGAATAAGGAGATGACTATACATGGTGAGGATGACAGTAGGGACCCAGCAGCGCGTGCAGTAATTTTGTTTTTTCGGGACGGAGAAGGGTATCAACTGGGTTGTGCGGGAGCTGTGGACCGTCTAGCCTAGGCTTTTATTTCATATGTTTGGCACATGACCAGCCGAGTTTGTTTTTTTCCTTTCTAAAAATGGCTAGCCAGCTATTTTGTTTTTTGCAGAATAACCAACGTAGGCCTACTTGCTTTTCTACGCCCTGCTGGGCCGGAAATCTTTCAAGACGAGGAGGGATGCATTTTGCCTAGAAAATGGGCTATAAGTAATAAGAAATGGGCTATAAGTAATAATAAATGGGTTGTAAAATGAAAAAATACAGCAAATAGGCAATTAGTTCCAAAATATATTTTTCTTTTGAATTTTGATATTTTAAATTTCTTTGTTTTTGTGCGGGTAAAATTTCATTGAATTTAAATTAAGGTATATTTAGTTTTAAAATTAATTTGAATCTGGCTAGAAATATCGGGCTGTATGCTGTTTGAGACAGATTTGGAGGCTGACTTGACGGTCTACTAGGTTGACGTGTACGAAAGGCTTTGTCAACTTAGTCCACAAACGATTCTAGCAGCAGTGACCGTTGGATGTTAACCCAACGGCCGTGCTGCTTCTTCAATATCTGATCTTCTTGCTTCAGCCGCCCAAACCAAAGCCGGTGGGACTGCCTACTCCCGCCTCCCATGACCGGCATTGCCGCACAGGCCGCACCTCCCCACCCTACTCCATTGCTGGCCAGGCCATTCCTCTACTCACCCACACCTCCTGTTATTTTCTAGCAACGGCAGTCGGACCAGTAAACCCTCGTACTCCCCACCGCGTGGGCAACCATTGTCAAGTCTTCCCTGGCTCCGTGTCGTTCCCTTCCTAGGCCTCACCGTCGTCCACCACCATGGTGCTCTCGACGCGTCCTGGTCAACATGGTCAACGAACGACATCCATCGGACGTGGACTGTACGTGGAGAGGCTGATAGCTGGGTCCACGGTCGCACACAAGGAAATGCCTCCTTATTACACGCAAAATAATGATTCCTCCACCTAACATCTAGGACCCACGGGAAGGGCCTCGGTATTTCGCGACAAAAACGTGCCCCCCACTGATAGGTCAGACCCACCAGCTATCTTCGCACGCAAGGAAGTGCCTCCTTATTACGCACAAAAAAATGAATACTCCCCCTGCCAGCTGGAACCCAGCATAGTGGGAGGCTGACTTGTGGGCCTCCCAAGTTGACGGGGAAGGAGGGCTTTGTCAACTTAGTCAATATGAACGATTCTAGCTCCAGTTACCGCACGATGTTCATCCAACAGCCATAGTGCTTCTTCAACCTCTGGTCTTCTTGCTCCAGCCGCCCAAACCAGCGCCGATCGTGCCGCGTGCTCCTGCCTCCCGTGGCCGACTGTGATGCCACGAAGGCCTCACCGCCCCTACTACTCCCACCGCTGGCCAGGCCATCCCTCTACTCACCCACACCAAACCATTATTCTGCGGCGATGACAGCCTCACACCACAGCCGAACCAGTGAACCCTCGTACTCCTCTCCGCGTGGGCATCCACTGCCGCGTCTTCCCCCGCTCCATGTCGTCCCCTTCCTAAGCCTCGCCGTTGTCCACCGCTTTGGTGCTCTCGGCGTGGCGTGGTCAACGACCGACTTCCATCAGAAGAGTATTGTACATGGAGAGGCTGACAGCTGGGTCCACAGCCGCAGCAAGGAAGTGCCTCCTTATTACACGGAAAATAATGATTCCTCCACCTGACAGCAGGGACCCACCCGATGGGCAACCGTATTTTGCGAAAAAAGGTTTCCCCCCTGACTGCTGGGACCCACTAGCTACATCTTCGCATGCAAGGAAGTGCGTCCGGGCAAAAAAAACGATTCGCCCCCTGACTATTGGGACCCACTAGCTACATCTTCGCATGCAAGGAAGTGCCTGACAGCCGGGATCCACCTGGTCGAAGCGTACGTAGCGTTGTCATTCTGGTCGCGAATGTGTACGTACATACTGGTCGATGTAGAGGCATGCACGTGTCGTAGTAGTGGCGCGTACGTAGCATGTACACATACATACAACAGCCAGTGTGCAAGAAAGAAAATATGGCCACGTATGTACATATGGGCAGGGTCTCGAACGCCTACTCGCACATATGTATGGCCAGGGCTCATGTACATGGCTGGGTCGGAACGGAGAAACAGCATTGTCGTCGTGTTCATGGGGAGCCAACCGGCTGGGTCGGAACAGAATGCGTCATCATGTTCATCGGGGGGGCTTGGACGGAACAGCCGATGGAAACGAGGCCTGGCGTACCGCACAACAGAGGAAACGGCCTTGTGTTCGACCGGCCACGTTCGAAACGGGATCCTGTTCATTGGGAGGGGTCTGGCGTACCACAAAATGGAGGAAACAGACTTTGTTGGACCTCCTACGGTCGAAACGGGGTCCTGTTGATCAGGAGGGGTGTGTCGTACCGCAAAACAGAGGAAACGGACTTGTGTTGGAGCACTACGGTCAAAACAGGGGTCTTGTTCATCGGGAGGGGTGTGGCGTACCGCAAAACAGGACTCCACGGGATACTGTTCATCTCCATCATCGACCTCCTCCAGCCTCCACGGGCTACTGTTCATCCACCGTCGACCTCCTCCAGCCTCCACTTGCGACTGTTCATCCACGGGCTCCTATTCAACCAGCCTCCACGGTGCGCTACTCCACCGGCTACTGTTCAACCAGCCCTCTCCACGAGCTCCTGTTCAACCACCCCTCCATGGGCTACTGTTCATCCAGCCCTACACCGGCTACCATTAAACCAGCCCTCCATAGGGTCGTCCTGTTCATCCAGCCCTCCACGGGGTCCTGTTCATCCAGCCCCAACCAACTCGATCAATCGGGGTCCTGTTCATCCAAAGGCAACCACAGGGTCCTGTTCATCCACCCCCACTGGGAACTATTCATCCAAACCCCTTCCCCCAGCAACACTCACTGTTCATCCAGACGCAGCATTGATCGGCTTCAGTTAGCAGCAGTAGCGAAGGAATCCCTCGATCGCTCGGGTTCAGTAACGCGTAGCCTGCAGTGCAATCGCTCGGTTTAGTTAGGCGACGCCTCGCTTGGGTTCAGTTAGAGCCCAACACCTCGCACCCACGCGCGTATGGTACGAGAGAAAAGCGCATCGCTCGGCCCTCGACCACCCACCATAACCGGGAACTCCCTGATATTTTCCTCGCCCTCGCTTCTACCATGGTTTTTTCCGTCATGGACGGCCCAAAGGATGTCATGCAGCTGCGTCTCCGGCCCGCCCATGACGAAAACCCATTTTCTGTCATGCTTTTTTGTCATAAAAGTAGGAGCCCACCACATCTATGATGATACCGGGTTTTGTCACAATTATTGTCACAGAAGTGTCATAAGTATGACAGAAAAATATTTGTTCGGCCCAAAATGTCACGTATGTGTTTTTTTGTAGGGTGAATTCATGGCACTCGGGCCCTAGTGACAAGCATTAAGCATAGCGAAGTCATAGCAACATCAATCTCAGAACATGGTGAATACTAGGGATCAAACCCTATCAAGACTAACCCGATTACATGATAAATCTCCTCCAACCCATCACCGTCCAGCAAGCCTATGATGGAATTACTCACGCACGGCGGTGAGCATCATGAAATTGGTGATGGAGGAAGGTTGATGATGATGATGGCAATAGATTCCCCTCTCTGGAGCCCGAAAAATACTCCAAATCAGCGCCTCCGTATCGTAAAATGCAATGAATCCTTCTCTTTGTTTTTTTCCCCGAACATGAATATATAGAGTTGGAGTTAGGGTCGGAGGAGGTCCAGGGGACCCACAAGGTAGGGGGCGCGCCCAGGGGGTAGGGCGTGCCCTCCACCCTTTTGGTCAGCTGGCGGGCCCCCTCTGGTTGATTCTTTTGCCAATATTTTTTATTTATTCCAAAAGTATTCTCCGTAAATTTTCATGTCATTCCGAGAAATTTATTTCTGAACAAAAATAACACCAAGGCAATTCTGCTGAAGACAACATCAGTCCGGGTTAGTTCCATTCAAAACATGCAAATTAGAGTCCAAAACAAGGGCAAAAGAGTTTGGAGAAGTAGATACGATGGAGACGTGTCAACTCCCCCAAGCTTAACCAATTACTTGTCCTCAAGAAATTCAGTTACAAACTGAAAGTGATAAAGAAAAACTTTTACAAACTCTGTTTGATCTTGTTGTTGCAAATATGTATAGCCAGCATTCAGGTTTTTAGCAAAGATTATAAACTAACCATATTCACAATAACATTTAGGTCTCACATTTACAAATATCAATGGCATAATCAACTAGCGAGCAATAATAATAAATCTCGGATGAAAACACTTTTTGAAAACAATCATGATATGATATAACAAAATGGTACCTCGCTAGCCCTTTCTAAGACCACAAAAACATAAATGCAGAGCACCCCTGAAGATCAAGGACTAACTAGACATTGTAATTCATGGTAAAAGAGATCCAGTCACAATCATACTCAATATCAATTAATAGCAAAGCATACCAATGACAATGGTGCTCTCTAACTGGTGCTTTTTATAAGAGGATGGTGACTCAGTAATAAAAGTAAATAGATAGGCCCTTCGCCAAGGGAAGTTAGCATTTGTAGAGGTGCCAGAGCTCAAGCTTTTTGAAGCAGAGATGAATATAATTTTGAGCAGCATGCTTTCATTGTGAACATAACAACCAAGAGATCTCGGTATCTTCCATGATAGATACATTATAGGCAGTTCCCAAATAGAATGGTAAAGTTTTTACTCCCCCTCCACCAACAATCACACTCCACGGCTGGTCCGAAACAACGGTACCACCCATACCAACAAGAGTCCTTGGGGAGTTTTGCTCGAAATTATATTTTGATTTGCTTTGAGCATGGAAATGAGCATCCCGAGTACCAGCCACTTTCTCGTGAATGACAAGTGAATCAACACTCACCGTGAGAATAACCCACCTACCATGGAAGATACAGACAACCCCCAGTCGCTACATGAGCGATTCAGGCATACAAAACAGATTATTATTTAAAGGTTTAGAGTTTGGCACATGCAAATTTACTTGGAATGGCAAGTAAATACCGCACATAGGTAGGTATGGTGGACTCATATGGAATAACTTTGGGTTTAATGAAGTGGATGCACAAGCAGTATTCCCACTTAGTACAAGTGAAGGCTAACAAAAGATTGAGGAGCGGCCAACTAGAGAGTGACAACAGTCATAAACATGCATTGAGGTTAACCAACATTGGGTGCAAGCATGAGTAGGATATAAATCACCATGAACATAAATATCGTGGAGGCTATGTTGATTTTGTTTCAACTACATGTGTGAACATGTGCCAAGTCAAGCCACTAGAATCATTGAAAGGAGGATACCATCCTATCATACTACATCACAACCATTTTAAAAGCATGTTGGCACGCAAGATAAACCATTACAAACTCCTAGCTAATGAAGCATGGCATGAATAACTATGATCTCTAATTGTCATTGTAAAGATGTTTAATTCATAATGGATTGAATCACGAACAATGAACTAATCATATTTACAAAAAAAGGTCGAGTTCATACCAGCTTTTCTCCACCTCAATCATTTCATCATATATCGTCATCATTGCCTTTCACTTGCACGACCAAACAATGTGAATAATAATAAGCGTGCACGTGCATTGGACTAAGCTGAAATCTGTAAACATTTATTCAAAGGAGAAGACAAGGTAATATGGCTCTCCATTAGATCAACAATAATGCATATGAGAGCCACTCATCATTTTCATCGTGGTCTTCTCCTATCGACCCAAAGAAAGGAAAAATAATTTCAAAGAAACACAATAAAATATTTTTGGAGTTTTTGTTTTTCTGAAGAAAGTAAAACAAGAATGAGAAAAACTATTTACATGGGAAAGCTCCCAACAAGCAAAAGGAGAACGAGAAATCTTTTTGGGTTTTCTTTAATACTACTATAATAACAAGGAGGGAAAACTAAAAAGAAGCTACAAGTATTTTTTTGGATTTTTCTCAAAGTTTTTCAAACACACAAGAAAAAAGCGAGAAAAAGAAATAAACTAACATGGACAATACAATGAAAAAGTATGAACACCGACAACTGGAATGAGTTCGTGAACATGAATGTAATGTCGGTGGGAAATACGTACTCCGCCAAGCTTAGGCTTTTGGCCTAAGTTGGTATATGCCCACGGATCAAAGTAGCCCTCTCCTAGGCACTGAGGAGGATCCTGAGGGTTCCACTGGTTAGCGAGCTCATGTGGCTCCCACTGATAAATAGACTCCTCATACGGATCAGGTGATGGTTCTGTCTCAGCAACTGGGGATCGCGTCCACTCCCAGTATGCATAAATGTCCTCAGGCAAAATGAGGTACCCGTTGTCGGTGTACTAAAGTAGGGGCGCTCCTTTGTACCCCTTATTTGTGCACGGGCAGTCAGAGTCGCGCCCACGACCACACTTAAGTAGGGCGAAGACGGGAAATCAAAGCCGCAGGATGGCCAAAGCAATGCCAAGACAGAGGCATAAAGAGCAAGAAGGCAAAGTGGTTTCCCCCGGCAAGACCCTTGCCGAGGCGGCTTCCACGGCCCCGGCAAGGACCTTGCCGGGGCAGCCTACCTGACGCCAGCAGGGCGCACCACCCTTGGGCCCCAGTTTCTCCAGCGTCACCAACCGCGTTGGGACATAGGCTCGGGAGGCGCCTCCATGGTGGCATGCAGATCTTTGTGAAGACAAGGAACGCTTCAAATCAGAACAGTAGAAGACGACAAACCTCGGGGAGATCCTTGCCGAGGAAACCCACAAGACCCCCGGCAAGATCCTTGCCGGGGACAACCATAACACCATGGCAAGCCCCTTGCCGGGGCCCCGGCAAGGCCCTTGCCGAGGACGTTCGCAAGGCCACAACCAGGCCCGCACGCGCCAAACCTCTATCACCACTCCCATGCAGCTGCCAGCCCACCAGCTGGACAGGCGCCTGCATGTCGACGGGAGGCTTCTCGGCCAACTCAGCGCATGCCTACATGGTGGCATGCAAATCTTGGTGAAGGCCCTACCACCGCGCCACCTCAGCATCCTTCCAGCCTACATGGCGCTGGCCGCCTCGCTGGCCCAGGCGCGTGTCAAAGTAGAGCAAAGCGGCGGTAAAGTGAAGGGGACACGTCAGAGGCGCAATAATGTGTCTTGTCCCGTAATAGCTAGCGATAGGCTTAACCACAATACCCTGATGCCACCTCCTGTGTGCCACTGTGGTGATCCCCTTGCCTATAAAAGGAGGCCCGAGGCATCCAGGAGAAGGATTCGGACTTTTGGGCAAGTTACACTCGTTGTAGCTCGTTCAAGAACCTCAAGAACACAAATATACACATCAAAGCAGGACTAGGGTATTACACATCCCTGCGGCCCGAACTTGGGTAAACGACCCGTGTGCTCGTACCGACTACTGATCCCGCTCTTCTCCCCACCCCGCACCCCGCAACCGCAGTAGGGATTCTTGTGATCCCATAGGTGTCGTTTCCCACCGACATCTTTGGCGCGCCAGGTAGGAGGGCGCAGTAGTGAGAATCTGGTTTAGCAGCTAGTAGCACAGCTCTTCGTCGCCATGGCTCCCAAGAGGAAGACGACCACGGCGATCGGTTCATCCGGGACCAGACCGCCTGTACCGATGCGGACTAGTAGCGGCCCAGTTGCGGAAAGAACCCGTGGCGCGGCCCGCAAACATACACATCACCCTAGCAGTCCGGTCCTGTTGAGCGGCGTCGTTTGTTCGCCAGGCAATGAGCCACATGCCACAAACTCCAGAGACGGAGTTGGGCCCCCGCAGGCGGCGCGGGGCCCTCCAAGGGCGTCATCGTGCCACCGGATGGCGGCGCGGCGACCTCCAAGACACCAGCATCGGCGCCCACAGCACGCTCTTCTCAAGTTGTGCGTGATGAGCAGCGCCGCCCTGCCGGTGACCCCGGGCGCCGCCCTGGGAAGAGTCCCGCGCATCCTTCACATGATGAGGAGAGCCAGCATGCGCGCCGAGGTGCTGGCGGAAACGGCGGACAGCTGCAGGGCCGTGATAGGGCTCCTTCTAACATAGTTGGAAGTCGAAGTGCATCACGGTCCACGCAGCTTTTGCTGCCACCCACACCAGCAGAAGTTCTGGTGCGCGCGCAGCTGCTCCTTGACTTTCCTCCTGCTGCGGAGAAGCTCGATGAGTGGAGGGCCACTGTCCGGAGCCTCGTCGGTATCGCCAACAAGGACGAGCCGCGACCAGCGGGGCCCGTGGGCCGTCGCTTCGTCGAGCCACCACATGCTTGCGATGGGCGATCCGGGGGCAATGCAGCCACGGTGCACTCTCCTCCTCCGCACCGGCCACAACGGGTGTCGACCCCTCGCGACGACGCTCGCGATGATATCTCCATAGCATCGTCCGATCCGCGGACCCATCGTGACCAAGGTCAAGTTCTTCGGGAGCGACCCATGAAGACGCTCGAACCACCATCGAGCGCTCGCGTGATGCGCGCCACTAGTCGGGCAGGCGGGCAGGACCCACTAGGGACCACCTAGCACTGGGAGGCTACGATGGCCTACCCTACGAGGTGGGCTGTCCGGAATTCACCCATGAGCTGCGGCAGTTCCAGCGGCCCTCCCACCACACGTTCAAGCCCGATGTTGGCGAGAAGTACAACGGCAAGACTCACCCATCAGAGTTCCTTAGCATCTACACCATCGCGATGCAAGCTGCTGGGGCCCGCGACGATAACGTGCTTGCCAACTACTTCCCGTTGGCACTCAAGCCTAATGTTATGTCATGGTTGATGCACTTGCCAGTGGACTCCATTTCTTCCTGGTTGGATCTGTGTCATGAGTTTATTGGCACCTTTACCGGAGGCCACAAAGCTCATGGTCAGGCGAGCGATTTGCATATCATCCCCCAGAAGGAAGGAGAAAACTTGCGCAAGTACATCCAAAGGTTCAGCCAAGTGCAGTACAACATCCCAGACGTTCATCCTGCTGTCGTGATCAGTGCATTCCATCAGAATGTGCACAACCGCAAGATGCGTGAGGAGCTGGCAATGAACAAAGTCATGGATGTGGCCAAACTTTATGTTCTGACCGATCGGTGCGCTCAAGCTGAAGAGGGGAGGAAGTACCCCAGTGAGGACGCTGGTGCGGAAACCAACTCAACGGATGACGCTGCCGCCACGGCAAAGAAGGGTCGGCACCGTAATAGGAAGCGCAAGGGCAAGACCGTGCTTGCCATCGAGGGGTCCGATGACATCGGCACTGCCAAGAAGGTCAAGGCAAGCGACCCGGGCAAGGAGGTTGTCGGGTGTGCCGCTTGCCGGGCCTTGGCGGCTGCCGACAAGCCAGGGGGCTCCAACAAGCAGTATTGCAAGATCCACTGCACCAAGGGCCACGACCTCCAGAACTGCCGGCAAGTTGAGCTGCTCTCTGAGAAGCAGAAAGCTGAGTATCAGCGGCGGGACAATGAGAAGGGCCAAGAGGGTGCCGAAGGATCCGGCAAGAAGCGTGGCGGCCAAGGAGGCCGCCGCGGAAAGGATAATCAACAGGAGAGGCCCGCCCGGGGCCACGACAAGAAGTAGGAAGACAATGATGATGACGAGGACGATGAGTCCGGCGACCACAAGTTCCAGAAAGCTACAGAGGCCATGTCCGTCGATGGTGGCGCCTCGCTGCATACATCCCACCGCTAGCTCAAGTAGTGGGTGCGTGATATCACAGCGGTGGAGCCGTCACTCGACGCACGGAACCCACTGAAGTGGTCCAGCATGCCTATCATCTTTGACACCGAGGACCACCCTGACCGTACTACTGCGGTCGGGTGCTTGCCGTTGTTGGTTTCACCAACGATCCGCAACATCAAGGTGATGAAGATGCCAGTTGACGGCGGGGCCGGCCTGAACCTGATCTCGCCTGTTGTGATCAAGAGGTTGCAGATCCTTGATGGGGACCTCGAGAAGATTTCAAGGGGTCAACCTGGTGAGGAGCCAGCCAAACGGAAAGGTCATGCTTCTCGTGACGTTTGGAGGCGAGTTGAACTACAGGACGGAGAGGATTGTCTTCGATGTAGCCGAGATCCTCTTGCCTTACAACGGGATTCTCGGCCGCCCGGCGCTGGCCAAGTTCATTGGCGGCTTCTTACTACACCTATAACACGCTGAAGATCCCCGGGCTGATGAACATCATCACCGTCCCCTCCGACAAGAAAGATGCGTTGATTTGCACTGACCAGCTCTACCGGGAAGCGGTTGCAGCAGCTGCCGCTAAGGCACCTGGCCCTACCGTTGAAGCCCCGGGAGGAAAGAAGACCGGCGAGACTCCTCACACCCACTCCGGCAAGCGCACCTATTCGGGGTGTTGCGCTCCCGTCGAGGACGTGCCAGAGAGCTCCACCAGAAAGAGCAAGAAGTCCAGAGCTGCACCACCAGAGACCAAGAAGGTGTCTGTCAGGGAGGACGACATGGGAGGAGCTTTTACCATAAGCTCCACCCTCGACGGCAAATAGGAAAGCGAGCTCGTCAATTTCCTGCGGGCGAATGTCGATGTGTTTGCATGGCAAGCATCCGACATCCCCGGCGTTCCCAGGGAAGTGATTGAGCAGCATCTTGTTGTATGTCCTCATGCACGACCCGTCAAGCAGAAGGTCAGGAAGCAAGCTCTGGAGATGCAGGAGTTCATCACCGAGGAGATTAGAAAGCTAGAGGCGGCAGGCTTGGTAAGAGGGGTGCTCCATCCGACGTGGCTGGCCAATCCGGTAGTGGTGCGCAAGGCAAACGGGAAGTGGAGGCTGTGTATTGATTACACAGATATCAATAAAGCTTGTCCAAAGGATCCTTTTCCGTTACCGTGCATCGACCAAATTGTTGACTCCATGGCCGGGTGTGACCTGCTATCATTCCTCGACGCCTACTCGGGGTACCATCAGATCTTCATGACAAGAGAAGATGAAGAGAAGACAGTATTCATCACCCCGTGTGGTATGTATTGCTTTTTACGGATGCCTTCCGGGTTGAAGAGTGCTGGCTCGACTTTCGCAAGAGTAGTCCAAGTTGGTTTTGAGCCCCAGCTACATAGAAATATGGAAGCTTATATGGATGACATAGTGGTCAAAACCAAGGACAAAGCAACACTTGTGCAAGATTTGGAGGAAACATCTGCGAACCTGCGCAAGATCAACCTTAAGCTGAGCCCTGAGAAGTGTGTCTTCGATGTCCCGTCTGACAAGCATCTCGGGTTCTTTGTGTCGCAGCGTGGGATTGAGGCAAACCCAGACAAGATCAAGGCCATCGAGTAGATTAAGGCACCTAAGTGGATCAAGGACGTGCGTCAGCTCACTGGCTGCGTTGCCGCCATGAGAAAATTCATCTCCAAGTCCACGGAGCGTGCCCTTCCCCTTTTCAAGACCTTGAATAAGGCGGGCCCAATGGAGTGGACCCCGGAGGCCGAGGCAGCGTTGCAGGATTTGAAGAATTACCTCTCCTCTACCCCAGTGCTGGTTGCGCCTAAACCGCAAGAACAGTTGCTGCTGTACCTAGCGGCAACGAATCAGGTCGTTAGCGCCGCCCTGGTGGCGCAGAGAGAGATCAACGAAGAGGCAGCAGCAACGGCAGAATCAATGGATGGCCAGCCGGAACCCTCCCCAGCAGGGTTCGGTCCCGTTAAGACTGAGTCCCTAGCAAGGGCTGACGCCAGTGCAACAGGGCCCGCGCAACTAGGTGAAGTGGTGCAGAAGAAGAAAATGATGCAACACCCAGTTTACTTCGTCATCTCCCTCTTGCAGGGGGCTAGGTCGAGGTACTCTGGTGTGCAAAAATTGCTCTTCGGCCTCCTTATGGCCTTGAGGAAGCTGCGTCATTACTTCCAAGCGCACGAGATCACCGTTGTCACCCGCCTCCCGTTGCAACGAATACTGCATAACCCAGATGCAACGGGGAGGATTGTGGAATGGGCCCTAGAGCTATCAAGTTTTGGCTTAAAGTTCAAAAGCACCTCGATGATTCAGAGGAGAGTCTTGGCGGAGTTCGTTGTTGAATGGACCTCGACGCCCGACGAAGAGGTCTAGGAGACCACTCTCCCCGGCAGGGAAACGAGTCGCAACTGGATCATGTACTTTGATGGAGCCTTCTCGCTGCAAGGCACCAGCGCTGGTGTGCTACTCGTCGCACCCACCGGAGAGCACCTGAAGTACGTGATCCAAATGCACTTTCTCAGGGAGATGTCGACAAACAACACTATCGAGTATGAGGGATTTCTTGCCGGTCTCAGGATCGCGGCTGACCTCGAAGTCAAGAAGCTCATCGTCAGGGGTGACTCACAGCTTGTCTTCGGGCAGATCAACAAAGATTATCAGAGCCCGTTGATGGAAGCTTACGTAGATGAAGTGAGGAGACTGGAGGAGCGCTTTGACGGTATACAGACAGAGCATGTCCCCCCAGATGGAGAACGGCATTGCCGACTACCTGTCAAAGTGTGTTGCCCTCAAGCTACCTATGGAACCAGGTACTTTTGTGCTTCGATTAACTCAACCATCCATCGAACCATCAACAGAATAGAACAAGCGGAGGAAGCTAGGCCCCAGCAAGTACTTCCCCACTAAGCTCCCAGGAGCCGCCGGCGAAGGAGTTGCCATGGATGCCGAGCCTGCCATGGGACAACCGACTCCGGCGGGCCGCCAAGCCCTTGCCGCGGAGGCAACCGTTCCCGCGGCAGAAGAAATGCCTTTGGTCCTTGCCGTCGAGCCACAGGCTCCAGCATGGGCACAGCACACCGTACGATTCCTCCAAATAGGAGAGCTTCTTGAGGAGTAGGAAGAAGAAGAGAGAGTAGCCCGCCGGTCTGCTTTGTACCAATTCATTGACAATGTCTTGTACAGATAAATACCGAATGGGGTGAAATTAAAGTGCATCTCCCAGGAGGAAGGACTGGAGTTGTTGGCGGAGATACATGGAGGCATATGTGGCTCCCACATAGGGTCAAGGGCCCTTGTCGGCAAGGATTTACGGCAAGGTTTCTTCTGCCCCACTGCCCTCCAGGATGCAACGGCACTAGTAACCAAGTGTGAAGCGTGCCAGTTCCATTCAAAGAAAGTTCATCAGCCAACTCAAGCCTTGCAGACAATGCCTCTCTCCAGGCCGTTTTTGGTCTGGGGGCTCGACATACTGGGCCCCTTCCCCTGCACCGTCGGGGGCTTTGAGTACTTGTACGTTGCAATCGACAAGTTCACAAAGTGGCCGGAGGTCAAAGCAGTGAGGAAGGTGACCGCACAGTCAGCCATCAAATTCTTCAAGGGGCTAGTTTGCCGCTTTGGTGTGCCGAACAGAATCATCACTAACAACGGCACGCAGTTCACAAGCCACACCTTCATGCAGTATATCGAGGACCTCGGCAACAAGGTCTTTTTTGC
This sequence comes from Triticum aestivum, assembly GCF_018294505.1. Lineage (NCBI taxonomy): Eukaryota > Viridiplantae > Streptophyta > Magnoliopsida > Poales > Poaceae > Triticum > Triticum aestivum. The sequence continues at coordinate 370,983,055 of NC_057804.1, read as the reverse complement.
TTCCGTGGCACACCCACGGAGCAAGGCCAAGCGGAGAGGGCAAATGCAGAAGTGCTACGTGGCCTGAGGACAAAGACTTTTAACAGGCTGCACAAGAGTGGGAGGCGCTGGATTGATGAGTTGCTGGCGGTTCTTTGGTCGATCAGAACGACGCCAAACCGAGCCACCGGCCAGACACCCTTTGCCCTGGTTTACAGGGCTGAGGCAGTCCTCCCCACGGAACTCATATACGGATCACCTCGATTGCTCGCTTATGATGAACTTGAGCAAGAGAGATTGCGGCAAGATGACGCGACGTTCCTCGAGGAAGATCATCTTTGGCCGGCTGTGAGAGCAGCACGCTACTAGCAAGCCTTGCGTCGCTACCATAGCCGCAAGGTTCATGCCCAGAGCTTTGAGGAAGGTGACCTTGTTCTTCGGTGCGTTCAGTCAGCCAAGAATTCCAACAAGTTGATGCTGAAGTGGGAAGGCCCTTATCGGGTAACACAAGTCACCAGGCCTGGCGTAGTCTGCCTGGAGACCGAAGATGCCATTCCAGTGAGCAACTCCTGGAACATCGAGCATCTTCGCAAGTTTTACCCATAAGGCGCGGCTGCCGGGCTCCCCGGAAAACCACCTTTTGTACAAGGCTTGCCGGCAAGGCATGTAACCCTCTATACAAAGCCAAGTGCAGACCCTGAGTATAAATAAACGAAGCGCTGGCGCCCTGAGGTATAGCATGCATGCTAGATTGAGTCTCTCCCTCGCTTAGGGTTGATAGAGCTTTGCAGCGACTAACCCCTAGCATAGAGGTCGAGTTTGCGTCCCTTTGTTCCTATCCGTTCTCTTTCGTTCGCAGGGTACGTAAATGTTTCCGCCAAGACGAGTGGGAGGAAGAGGACAAGCCGGCGCTCCGGATCTGGCAAGCCAAGCTTACCGAGGGCTGAAGACACGAAGGTCCACCCACAACAAGTAAGGGTTGCCGGGGGCTGCAGATCCAGATAAGTTTTCCCATCCCCTGTTATGCATTTCCGTATGAAACTTGGAACGTACGAAACCTCGTTTTGTTCCAAGGATGTCGTGCTCTCCTCGTTCCTATCACCAAAGAACTTCTTGGTTCGGAATATGGTTGTAGCCGCGGTGGCAAGGAAGCAAGCGTAGGGCCCATCCCCACTTCGTCCCTGCCTCCGCCAAAGGCATGAGTACGGATGAACGAAGTGGGGGAATGGCAAGGCCTGTTGCCGGGCAACGGTGTTTATATTGAAAATAACAAGGATTTGTTCCTTGGTATGGGCTTTGCTCACACACACACACAAGATCCGGCAAGCACCCTTTTCCATTAATGCGTTCCATACAGGTGCAGTTCGTACGGAATGTAGACATAAACATGGAGGTTACAGGTTTTAGATCTAACTAAGGCCCGCAGGCTTACAAACTGGAAAAAACATAAGGTGCCCGTAATCCTTTCTTGTCCCTCTCCTCAGGAAATGAAACAAGAAGGCAAAAGGGCAGAAGGAGCGCCTAGGCGAGGTATGAGCAGCAGAAGGCGCCAAGAGAACATGCCGGCGGTCGCCTAGGAGTGGGTTGGCGATGGTGGTTCCGGAGGAAGAGCTAGAAGATGAGGCAGCGGTCCGTCAATACGCTACGAAGGTGTCGGTGCCATCGTACTCCGAATTGACGACCCGCCACCCGCCTTCTTTGCCTTCTCTGGCCTCCCCACACCAGCCGCCCAAGGAGGCGACCCCGAGAAGTTTAAGGAGCCGGCGACACGGATGATGGGGTCGCTGGTGTCGCCCGGGAATGGCACGCCCGACGCCTAGTCGGACCCGTCATCCTGCCGCCCGCTACACTCATCATCGTTGCCGCTGTCCTCCTTGTCGCTCTCGCTTGAGGACGAGTCTTGTTCATTAGAGGAGCTCTCCATGCAGCACCTTACGTGAGTCCCGAAGTGTCCAAAGACATTGACGGAGAGGAGGCCACTCTCCATTAATTTGAAATGGAGAGTGAGCCCCTCCGTCAGGCTGTGGATGCGAGAGAAGGTCTTCCACCCACGGCGAATGTACATGACGTGAGGGGCTGGGAACTCGATGTCGGCCCATGTGCCGCTGTTCCCACAGCCCCTCATGTGCAGCCTCAGCGCCTGCGGCGGGTCCAGCTCCATCTCCCGAGCAAATGGGGTCGGGAGACAAAGACGACGGCGCGCCGGTCGGCGCAGCCTGGTGAAGAACTCGTAGGGGTTGTCCCCGACGCGGCCCTCCACCGGGGAAGGGGCCGCTGGCGGAGGCGAGGCTGACGCGCCGCCCCGTCCTCCTCTTCCCCGAGCACCGTGACAGCCCCGACCTCGCCCCCCCCTTCCTCTAACGGTTGGCTCTACCACCACGAGCTCTTGGGGAGGAGCGATGCATCGTCGAGCAGAGACCCTCGCCGCCACTGATGAAGCATCACTGCGCCCTCTTACCATGACAGAAGGTAGGAAGGAGCAGGGATGGGGAGAGGCGGATGATGAAGGACTAAGAGGCGTCATTCCTCCCGCTCCCCCCTTATAAAGGGACGGGATTGGGGCTCGGCCGCCCCTTTCAGCCAATCCGGCTCATTAAAGTGACAGCGGGTGAGGCCGTCGACCGCCCTCCCCGCCCAATTGACGGCGCGTGGGAATCGACCCATGCGCACACGTCTTCCCGTATCCCGCACGCCTGTCATTTGCCCTATGTCGTGCATGCGGCATACGTGGCGCGGGAGACGGACGTAATGGGACGCGTGGAGCGATGGTTCCCAGGTAAGGACAGTAAATGAGGCGGCCCTACGGTCTCCAAGGGACACACAAGCCGCTTCTTTACTGTTCACTGCAAGATGACGCAAGCGTGCTTCGATCACCCGCGTGCGCGACCCCCACGTCATGCATTCAACACGGGTCATGGGGAAGCGCAGCGGACGGAAAGCTACCATGGTAAAAACCATCCTGCCTGCCCGCGCACCGCTCTGGGCCTGGCGCAACAGCGCGTGGCGCTTATGTGTGGCCCAGGCCGGGGGGCTCCTGCCGGTGTACTAAAGTAGGGGGCGCTCCTTTGTACACCTTATTTGTGCATGGGCAGTCAGAGCCGCGCCCACGACCACACTTAAGCAGGGCGAAGACGGGAAATCAAAGCCGCGGGACGGCCAAAGCAACGCCAAGACAGAGGCATAAAGAGCAAGAAGGCGAAGTGGTTTCCCCCGGAAAGACCCTTGCCGGGGCGGCTTCCACGGCCCCGGCAAGGACCTTGCCAGGGCAGCCTACCTGACGCCAGCAGGGCACACCACCCTTGGACCCCAGTTTCTCCAGTGTCACCAACCGCGTTGGGACATAGGCTCGGGAGGCGCCTCCATGGTGGCATGTAGATCTTTGTGAAGCCAAGGAACACTTCAAATCAGAAGAGTAGAAGACGACGAACCTCGACGAGATCCTTGCCGAGGAAACCCACAAGACCCCCGGCAAGATCCCTGCCGGGGACAACCACAACGCCATGGCAAGCCCCTTGCCGGGGCCCCGGCAAGGCCCTTGCCGAGGACGTTCGCAAGGCCACAGCCAGGCCCGCACCCGCCAAACCTCTATCACCACTCCATGCAGCTGCCAGCCCACTAGTTGGGCAGGCGCCTATGTGTCGATGGGAGGCTTCTTAGCCAACTCAGTGCATGCCTACATGGTGGCATGCAAATCTCTGTGAAGGCCTACCATCGCGCCATCTCAGTAGCCTGCCAGCCTACATGGCGCTGGCCGCCTCGCTGGCCCAGGCGCGTGTCAAGGCAGTGCGCGGTAAAGTGAAGGGGACACGTCAGAGGCGCATTAAATGTGTCTTGTCCCATAATAGCTAGCGAGAGGCTTAACCACAGTACCCTGATTCTGTTGGAAATATGCCCTAGAGGCAATAATAAAAGTATTATTATTATATTTCCTTGTTCATGATAATTGTCTTTTATTCATGCTATAACTGTATTATCCGGAAATCGTAATACACGTGTGAATACATAGACCACAATATGTCCCTAGTGAGCCTCTAGTTGACTAGCTCGTTGTGATCAACTGATAGTCATGGTTTCCTGGCTATGGACATTGGATGTCGTTGATAACGGGATCACATCATTAGGAGAATGATGTGATGGACAAGACCCAATCCTAAGACTAGCACAAAAGATCGTGTAGTTCATTTGCTAGAGCTTTGCCAATGTCAAGTATCTCTTCCTTCGACCATGAGATCGTGTAACTCCTGGATACCGTAGGAGTGCTTTGGGTGTATCAAACGTCACAACGTAACTGGGTGACTATAAAGGTGCACTACAGGTATCTCCGAAAGTATCTATTGTTTTATGCGGATCGAGACTGGGATTTGTCACTCCGTGTAAACGGAGAGGTATCTCTGGGCCCACTCGGTAGGACATCATCATATGCGCAATGTGACCAAGGAGTTGATCACGGGATGATGTGTTACGGAACGAGTAAAGTGACTTGCCGGTAACAAGATTGAACAAGGTATCGGTATACCGACGATCGAATCTCGGGCAAGTAACATACCGATAGACAAAGGGAATTGAATACGGGATCGATTGAGTCCTTGACATCGTGGTTCATCCGATGAGATCATCGTGGAACATGTGGGAGCCATCATGGGTATCCAGATCCCGCTGTTGGTTATTGACCGGAGAACGTCTCGGTCATGTCTGCATGTCTCCCGAACCCGTAGGGTCTACACACTTAAGGTTCGATGACGCTAGGGTTATAAAGGAAGCTTGTATGTGGTTACCGAATGTTGTTCGGAGTCCCGGATGAGATCCCGGACGTCACGAGGAGTTCCGGAATGGTCCGGAGGTAAAGATTTATATATAGGAAGTCCTGTTTCGGCCATCGGGACAAGTTTCGGGGTCATCGGTATTGTACCGGGACCACCGGAAGGGTCCCGGGGGGCCACCGGGTGGGGCCACCTGCCCCGGGGGGCCACATGGGCTGTAGGGGGTGCGCCTTGGCCTACATGGGCCAAGGGCACCAGCCCCAAGAGGCCCATGCTCCAAGAGAAGGAAAAAAAAGGGAGAGTCCTAAAGGGGGAAGGCACCTTCGAGGTGCCTTGGGGAGGATGGACTCCTCCCCATCCTTAGCCGCACCCCTTCCTTGGAGGAGGGGGCAAGGCTGCGCCCTCCCCCTCTCCCTTGGCCCTATATATAGTGGGGAAAAGGAGGAGCAATCAGACCTAAGGCCTTTGGTTGCCTCCCTCTCCCTCCCGTGACACATCTCCTCTCCCGTAGGTGCTCGGCGAAGCCCTGCAGGATTGCCACGCTCCTCCATCACCACCACGCCATTGTGCTGCTGCTGGATGGAGTCTTCCTCAACCTCTCCCTCTCCCCTTGCTGGATCAAGGCGTGGGAGACGTCACCGGGCTGTACGTGTGTTGAACGCGGAGGTGCCGTCCGTTCGGCACTAGGATCATCGGTGATCTGAATCACGACGAGTACGACTCCATCAACCCCGTTCACTTGAATGCTTCCGCTTAGCGATCTACAAGGGTATGTAGATGCACTCCCCTTCTACTCGTTGCTGGTCTCTCCATAGATAGATCTTGGTGATTCGTAGGAAAATTTTTGAATTTCTGCTACGTTCCCCAACAGTGGCATCATGAGCTAGGTCTATTGCGTAGATTCTTTGCATGAGTAGAACACAAAGTAGTTGTGGGCGTCGATATTTTTCAATATGCTTGCTGTTACTAGTCTTATCTTGATTCGGCGGCATCGTGGGATGAAGCGGCCCGGACCAACCTTACACGTACGCTTACGTGAGACCGGTTCCACCGACAAACATGCACTAGTTGCATAAGGTGGCTGGCGGGTGTCTGTCTCTCCCACTTTAGTCGGATCGGATTCGATGAAAAGGGTCCTTATGAAGGGTAAATAGCAATTGGCATATCACGTTGTGGTTCATGCGTAGGTAAGAAACGTTCTTGCTAGAAACCCATAGCAGCCACGTAAAACATGCAAACAACAATTAGAGGACGTCTAACTTGTTTTTGCAGGGTATGCTATGTGATGTGACATGGCCAAAGGATGTGATGAATGATATATGTGATGTATGAGATTGATCATGTTCTTGTAATAGGATTCACGACTTGCATGTCGATGAGTATGACAACCGGCAGGAGCCATAGGAGTTGTCTTTATTTTTTGTATGACCTGCGTGTCATTGAAGAACGCCATGTAAACTACTTTACTTTATTGCTAAACGCGTTAGTCATAGAAGTAGAAGTAGTCGTTGGCATGACAACTTCATGAAGACACGATGATGGAGATCATGATGATGGAGATCATGGTGTCATGCCGGTGACAAGATGATCATGGAGCCCCGAAGATGGAGATCAATGGAGCTATATGATATTGGCCATATCATGTCACAACTATATAATTGCATGTGATGTTTATTATGTTTATGCATCTTATTTGCTTAGAACGACGGTAGTAAATAAGATGATCCCTCATTAAAATTTCAAGAAGTGTTCTCCCCTAACTGTGCACCGTTGCTACAGTTCGTCGTTTTGAAGCACCACGTGATGATCGGGTGTGATAGATTCTTACGTTCACATACAACGGGTGTAAGACAGTTTTACACAGCGAAAACACTTAGGGTTAACTTGACGAGCCTAGCATGTACAGACATGGCCTCGGAACACGGAGACCGAAAGGTCGAGCATGAGTCGTATAGTAGATACGATCAACATGAAGATGTTCACCGACGTTGACTAGTCCGTCTCACGTGATGATCGGACACGGCCTAGTTTGACTCGGATCATGTAATCACTTAGATGACTAGAGGGATGTCTATCTGAGTGGGAGTTCATAAGATGAACTTAATTATCCTGAACATAGTCAAAAGACCTTTTGCAAATTATGTCGTAGCTCACGCTATAGTTCTACTGTTTAGATATGTTCCTAGAGAAAATATAGTTGAAAGTTGATAGTAGCAATTATGCGATCAGTAGAAATCTCATGTCCTTAATGCACCGCTCAATGTGCTGAACCCCAAACGTCGTTTGTGGATGTTTCGAACATCGAACATACACGTTTTGATAACTACGTGATAGTTCAGTTAAATGGTTTAGAGTATAGGCACCAAAGACGTTTTCGAAATGTCGCGGAACATATGAGATGTTCCGAGGGCTGAAATTAAGATTTCAGGCTCGTGCCCACGTCAAGAGGTATAAGACCTCCGACGATTTTCTTAGCCTGCAAACTAAGGGAGAAAAGCTCAATCGTTGAGCTTGTGCTCAGATTGTCTGAGTACAACAATCACTTGAATCAAGTGGGAGTTGATCTTCCAGATGAAATAGTGATAGTTTCTCCGAAGTCATTACCACCAAGCTGCTAGAGCTTCGTGATGAACTATAACATATCAAGGATAGAGATGATGATCCTTGAGGTATTCGCGTTGTTTGACATCGCGAAAGTAGAAATCAAGAAGGAGCATCAATTGTTGATGGTTGGTGAAACCACTAGTTTCAAGAAGGGCAAGGGCAAGAAGGGATACTTCATGAAACGGCAAATCAGCTGCTGCACCAGTGAAGAAACCCGAGGTTGAACCCAAACCCGAGACTAAGTGCTTCTGTGATAAGGGGAACAACCACTGGAGCAGGATTACCCTGGATGCTTGGTAGATGAGAAGGCTGGCAAGGTCGATAGAAGTATATTGGATATACATTATGTTAATGTGTACTTTACTAGTACTCCTAGTAGCACCAGGGTATTAGATACCGGTTCGGTTGCTAAGTGTTAGTAACTCGAAATAAAAGCTACGGAATAAAACGGAGACTAGCTAAAGGTGAGCTGACGATATGTGTTGGAAGTGTTTCCAAGTTTGATGTGATCAAACATCGCACGCTCCCTCTACCATCAAGATTAGTATTAAACCAGAATAATTATCATTTGGTGTTTGCGTTGAGCATAGACATGATTGGATTATGTCTATCACAATACGGTTATTCATTTAAGGAGAATAATGGTTACTCTGTTTATTTGAATAATACCTTCGATGGTCTTGCACCTAAATAAATGGTTTATTGAATCTCGATCGTAGTGATACACATTTTCATGCCAAAAGATATAAGAAAGTAATGATAGTACCACTTACTTGTGGCACTGCCATGTAAGTCATAATGGTGTAAAACGCATGAAGAAGCTCCATGTTGATGGATCTTTGGACTCACTCATTTTTGAAAAGTTTGAGACATGCGAACCATGTCTATTGGTATATATGCATGAAGAAACTCCATGCAAATGGACCATTTGAACTCACTTGATTTTGAATCACTTGAGATATGCAAATCATACCACATGGGCAAGATGACTGAAAAGCCTCGGTTTCAGTAAAGATGGAACAAGATAGCAACTTGTAGGAAGTAACACATTTTGATGTGTGTAATCCAATGAGTGCTGAGGCATGCAGTGAATATCGTTATGATCTTACTTCACAGATGATTCGAGTAGATGTTGAGAATATTTACTTGATGAAACACAAGTCTGAATTATTGAATGGTTCAAGTAATTTTAGAGTGAAGTAGAAGATCATTGTGACAAGAGGATAAAATGTCTATGATATGATCATAGAGATGAATATCTGAGTTATGAGTTTTGGCACACAATTAAGACATTGTGGAAATTGTTTCGCAATTAAGACCGCCCGGAACACCATAGTGTAATGGTGTGTCCGAACATCATAGTTGCACCCTATTGGATATGGTGCATGCCATGATGTCTCTTATCGAATTACCGCAATTGTTCATGGGTTAGGCATTAGAGACGACCACATTCACTTTAAATAGGGCACCACGTAATTCCGATGAGATGACACCGTATGAATTATGGTTTAGAGAAACCTAAGTTGTCGTTTCTTAAAGGTTTGGGGCTGCGACGCTTATGTGAAAAAGTTTCAGGATTAAGCTCGAACCCAAAGCGGATAAAATACATCTTCATAGGACACCCAAAACAGTTGGGTATACCTCCTAATTCAGATCCGAAAGCAATAGGGATTGTTTCTTGAATAGGGTCCTTTCTCGAGGAAAAGTTTCTCTCGAAAGAGTTGAGTGGGAGGATGGTGGAGACTTGATATGGTTATTGAACCATCACTTCAACCAGTGTGTAGCAGGGCACAGGAAGTTGTTCCCGTGGCACCTACACCAATTGAAGTGGAAGCTTATGATATTGATCATGAAGTTTCGGATCAAATCACTGCCGTACCTCGTAGGGTGACAAGGATACGTACTACTTCAGAGTGGTACGGTAATTCTGTCTTGAAGGTCATGTTGCTAGACAACAATGAACCTACGAGCTATGGAGAAGCGATGGTGGGCCCGGATTCCGATAAATGGCTCGAGGCCATAAAATCCGAGAACGGATCCATGGACTTTGGTGGACTTGCCCAATGATCGGCAAGCCATTAAGATAAATGGATCTTTAAGAAGAAGACGGACGTGGATGGTAATGTCACCGTCCATGAAGCTCGACTTGTGGCGAAAAGTTTTTCACAAGTTCAAGGAGTTGACTACGATGAGATTTTCTCATCCGTAGCGATGCTTAAAGTCCGTCGGAATCATGTTAGCATTAGCTGCATTTATGAAATCTGGCAGATGGATGTCAAGACAAGTTTCCTTACTAGTTTACGTAAGGAAAGGTTGTATGCAATACAATCAGAAAAGTTTTGTCGATCCTAAGGATGCTAAAAGGTATGCTAACTCCAGCGATCCTTTTAAGGACTGGAGTGAGCATCTCGGAGTTGGAATGAATGCTTTGATGATGATCAAAGATTTTGGGTTTGTACAAAGTTTATGAGAAACTTGTATTTCCAAAGAAGTGAGTGGGAGCACTATAGAATTTCTGATGAGTATATGTTGATCAGAAATGATATAGAATTTCTAGAAAGCATATAGGGTTATTTTGAAAGTGTTTTTCAATGGAAAGCCTCGATTTAGCTACTTGAACATTGAGCATCGAGATCTATAAGGATAGATCAAAATGCTTAATAATACTTTCAAATGAGCACATACCTTGACATGATCTTGAAGGTGTTCAAGATGGACCAGTCAAAGAAGGAGTTCTTGCCTAAGTTGTAAGGTACGAAGTTAAGATTTAAAGCTTGACCACGGCAGAATAGAGAGAAAGGATGAAGGTCGTCCCCTATGCTTTAGACGTAGGCTCTACAGTATGCCGTGCTGTGTACCGCACCGAAAGTGTGCCTTGCCATGAGTCAGTCAAGGGGTACAAGAGTGATCCATCAATGGATCACAGGACAGCGGTCAAAGTTATCCTTAGTAACTAGTGGACTAAGGAATTTTCTCGATTATGGAGGTGGTAAAAGAGTTCGTCGTAAAGGTTATGACGATGCAAGCTTGACACCTATCCGGATAGCTCTGAGTAGAGAGACCGGATACATATAATGGAGCAATAATTTAGAATAGCTCCAAGTAGAACAGTTATTTGGAATAGCTCCAAATAGAGCGTGGTAGCTGCATCTAGGAGATGACATAAAGATTTGTAAAGCACACACGGATCTGAAAGGTTCAGACCCATTGACTAAAACCTCTCTCACAAGCAACATGATCAAACATAAAACTCATTGAGTGTTAATCACATAGTGATGTGAACTAGACTACTGACTCTAGTAAACTCTTGGGTATTAGTCACATGGCGATGTGACCTGTGAGTGTTAATCACATGGCGATGTGAACTAGATTATTGACTCTAGTGCAAGTGGGAGACTGTTGGAAATATGCCCTAGAGGCAATAATAAAAGTATTATTATTATATTTCCTTGTTCATGATAATTGTCTTTTATTCATGCTATAACTGTATTATCCGGAAATCGTAATACACGTGTGAATACATAGACCACAATATGTCCCTAGTGAGCCTCTAGTTGACTAGCTCGTTGTGATCAACTGATAGTCATGGTTTCCTGGCTATGGACATTGGATGTCGTTGATAACGGGATCACATCATTAGGAGAATGATGTGATGGACAAGACCCAATCCTAAGACTAGCACAAAAGATCGTGTAGTTCATTTGCTAGAGCTTTGCCAATGTCAAGTATCTCTTCCTTCGACCATGAGATCGTGTAACTCCTGGATACCGTAGGAGTGCTTTGGGTGTATCAAACGTCACAACGTAACTGGGTGACTATAAAGGTGCACTACAGGTATCTCCGAAAGTATCTATTGTTTTATGCGGATCGAGACTGGGATTTGTCACTCCGTGTAAACGGAGAGGTATCTCTGGGCCCACTCGGTAGGACATCATCATATGCGCAATGTGACCAAGGAGTTGATCACGGGATGATGTGTTACGGAACGAGTAAAGTGACTTGCCGGTAACGAGATTGAACAAGGTATCGGTATACCGACGATCGAATCTCGGGCAAGTAACATACCGATAGACAAAGGGAATTGAATACGGGATCGATTGAGTCCTTGACATCGTGGTTCATCCGATGAGATCATCGTGGAACATGTGGGAGCCATCATGGGTATCCAGATCCCGCTGTTGGTTATTGACCGGAGAACGTCTCGGTCATGTCTGCATGTCTCCCGAACCCGTAGGGTCTACACACTTAAGGTTCGATGACGCTAGGGTTATAAAGGAAGCTTGTATGTGGTTACCGAATGTTGTTCGGAGTCCCGGATGAGATCCCGGACGTCACGAGGAGTTCCGGAATGGTCCGGAGGTAAAGATTTATATATAGGAAGTCCTGTTTCGGCCATCGGGACAAGTTTCGGGGTCATCGGTATTGTACCGGGACCACCGGAAGGGTCCCGGGGGCCCACCGGGTGGGGCCACCTGCCCCGGGGGGCCACATGGGCTGTAGGGGGTGCGCCTTGGCCTACATGGGCCAAGGGCACCAGCCCCAAGAGGCCCATGCGCCAAGAGAAGGAAAAAAAAAGGGAGAGTCCTAAAGGGGGAAGGCACCTCCGAGGTGCCTTGGGGAGGATGGACTCCTCCCCATCCTTAGCCGCACCCCTTCCTTGGAGGAGGGGGCAAGGCTGCGCCCTCCCCCTCTCCCTTGGCCCTATATATAGTGGGGAAAAGGAGGAGCAATCAGACCTAAGGCCTTTGGTTGCCTCCCTCTCCCTCCCGTGACACATCTCCTCTCCCGTAGGTGCTCGGCGAAGCCCTGCAGGATTGCCACGCTCCTCCATCACCACCACGCCGTTGTGCTGCTGCTGGATGGAGTCTTCCTCAACCTCTCCCTCTCCCCTTGCTGGATCAAGGCGTGGGAGACGTCACCGGGCTGTACGTGTGTTGAACGCGGAGGTGCCGTCCGTTCGGCACTAGGATCATCGGTGATCTGAATCACGACGAGTACGACTCCATCAACCCCGTTCACTTGAACGCTTCCGCTTAGCGATCTACAAGGGTATGTAGATGCACTCCCCTTCTACTCGTTGCTGGTCTCTCCATAGATAGATCTTGGTGATTCGTAGGAAAATTTTTGAATTTCTGCTACGTTCCCCAATAGATTCCACCTCCTATGTGCCACTGTGGTGAACCCCTTGCCTATAAAAGGATACCCGAGGCATCCAGGAGAAGGATTCGTACTTTTGGGCAAGTTACGCTCGTTGTAGCTAGTTCAAGAACCTCAAGAACACAAATATACACATCAAAGCAGGACTAGGGTATTACGCATCCCTGCGGCCCGAACCTGGGTAAACGACCCGCGTGCTCGTACCGACTGCTGATCCCGCTCTTCTCACCACCCTGCGCCCCGCAACTGCAGTAGGAATTGTTGTGATCCCATAGGTGTCGTTTCCCACCGACACCTGCCTGAATGAATATTGATCAAAGAAGGTGCAGGCAAAGTAATAATCTAACAAGTCTTCTGGCTGAATAACAGGTTATAGATGAGTCTCTTGTCCTTATCATCACTAATAAAATCATGCGCTACCATACTATTATAGTCTAAGTATCTAGTGGGTAGAAGCATCTCCTCTTCCTCATCGTGCCTAATAGGTATCTCGAAGCGTCTAGCAAGGCGTGAGACATAGATACTCCCAAAGATAGGACCCCTCGAACGGTTTAAATTCAACCATCGAGCAACAATAGCGCCCAAACTAGAAGTTCTATCATGAAGTAAAGCATGGCGCAAGATAGCGAGGTCAGGGGCACTAAGGTCTCCACTCTTCCCCCGACCAATTAAACATCTCCAAGGAAATAGTGAGTAATAGCGCAAAACAGGAAAATGCAAACTAGCCACTCTCGCTTCTGACACTCCTCTCCCTTCCCCTACGGTAACTTCATCAATAAATCTTCCACGTCTCTAGGATGTGGTTCACTGACGCTGCCCTCATAAGGTAATTTGCAAACCTCGCAAAAATCATAAAGAGTCATCTCCGTATGCTCATCATATAAATAAAACTCTACTATGGGTGGTGATTTCCTAGCATGAAAGTGAAAATTTTGCACGAAGGTATTAGTGAGTAGGAGATATGGATCACGCATATCATGGAGGAAGTCTGTGATGCCTGGATTCTCAACCAAATAATAGAAATCCTTATAAGTTCCAGCTATCCTCAAGAATGCGTCGCTTGGCCATTCACATGGCCGAACCTCCATGGTGCGACGAAGGTTGTACTTGGGCTTCTTCTTCTCTTCATTTTCATTTTCGTTTGAACCCTGGCTTGAAGAGCCTCTCAACCATCTCTTCATCATTTCTTTTCTCTGAAAATTTCTGAAATTTTTAGTGACTCAAAATAAAAGTGAACCAGACTCAACAAGATTGATAGCAACTACTCCTACAAGTGTATAGAGGCTATATCATGCATCAAAACTACTTTGGAGCATATAAATTTGACATGTAAGCTCAAGAACAGGGTCACCTCAGCAGCAAAAAGTTGCAATATATAAAGCACTAGAAAAAACTTATTGGACGATTGGAGGAGTCACATACCGAAGAACAATCCCCCAAAATAGTTTTGCAAATGGAGCTTTGCACAAGGAGATCAAAAATGGCAGCAAGATGAGCTAGAACACGGGTTTGAGCAACGATATGATTTTTTCTAGAGGAAGACGAAGTGGATGGGTGCTGGAATAAGTGAGGGGGGCCACATGGGACCCACAAGGCAGGGGGCCTGCCTAGTGGTTAGGGTGTGCCCTCCACCCTTGTGGTCCACAGGTGTAGCCCCCTGGTGTGTTCTCAGTGCCAAAAATCCTTAAATATTCTATAAAAAATCATACTAAATTTTTAGGGCATTTGGAGAACTTTTATTTTCTGGACATTTTTTATTGCACGGATAAATCAGAAAACAGGCGGATAATACTATTTTTTCTTTATTTATTCAAAATAACAGAAAGTAAAAAGTAGGTACAGAAAGTTGTGCTTTCTAAAATTCATCCATCTCATGCCCATCAAAAGAAATCCATTAACAATGTTGACCAAGTCTTATTAACAAACCTCTTCCTAATGACATGAAAACGGAGAATTTTTGAATAACACTAGGTTACCTCAACGGGGATATGCAAGTCCCCAACAATAAGAATATCATATTTCTTTTTGACAATAGGAAGAAGGAATTCAAAACCTCCAATGGTAATAGTTGAAAATTTTCCAATAGAATTGATACTATGAACTTGAGGTTGTTTCTTCGGAAAGTGTACCGTATGCTCATTAATATTAACATGAAAAGTGACATTGCCCTTCTTCCAATCAATAACAGCCCCTGCAGTATTCAAAAAGGGTTTACCAAGGATGATTGACATACTGTCGTCCTCGGGAATACCAAGAATAACAAAGTCCGTTAAGATAGTAACGTTTGCAACCACAACAGGCACATCCTCACAAATGCTGATGAGTATGGCGGTTGATTTATCAGCCATTTGCAAAGAGATTTTAGTAGGTGTCAACTTATTCAATTCAAGTCTACGATATAAAGAGAAAGGCATAACACTAACACCGACTCCCAAATCACATAAGTTTTACCATAGTTTCTTTTAATGGAGCATGGTATAGTTGGTATTCCTGGGTCTCCTAGTTTCTTTGGTATTGCACCCTTGAAAGTGTAATTAGCAAGCATAGTAGAAATTTCAGCTTCCGGTATGTTTCTTTTATTTGTAACAATATCTTTCATATACTTAGCATAAGGAGAGATTTTCAGAATATCAGTCAAATGCATACGCAAAAAGACATGTCTAAGCATTTCAACAAAGCACTCAAAATCCTCATCATCCTTTTTCTTGGATGGTTTAGGAGGAAAGGGCATAGGTTTCTGAACCCATGGTTCTCTTTCTTTACCATGTTTCCTAGCAATGAAGTCTCTCTTATCATAACATTGATTCTTAGATTGTAGGTTATCAAGATCAACAGCAGGTTCCACCACCACATCATTATCATTACTAGGTTGAGCATCAACATGAACATCATCATTAACATTAGCACTAGGTTCATGTTCATCACCAGATTGTGTCTCAGCATCAGAAATAGAAATGCCATTTGGATTCTCAGATGTATCTATAATAGGTTCACTAGAAGCATGCAAAGTCCTATCAATTTTCTTTTTCTCTTTATTACTAGGAGGACCACGTGCATCAGTATTAATTCTCTGAGAATCTTGCTCAATTCTCTTAGGATGGCCTTCAGGAAACAAAAAGGTTCCTGGGTCATCTTATCACCTCTAGTCATAACCCTAACAACATTGTCATTGTTCTTACTATTCAACTCACTGAGCAAATCATCATGTGCCTTAAGTACTTGTTCTACTTGAGTTTTAACCATGGAAGCATGCTTACTAATAATCTTAAGATCACTAATAGTTCTACTCATGTAATCACCCAAGCAGTCAAGCATGTAAGCATTACGTTTCAATTGTATAGTAACATAAGCATTGAAATTTTCTTGTTTAACAATAAAACTATCAAACGCATCCAAGCATTGACTAGCCGACTTATTATGAGGAATATCACCTTCATCAAATCTGTAGAGAGAATTTACCTCTACTACCTGTGTCGGGTTATCAAGACCATGTATTTCTTCAATAGGCGGTAAATTCTTAACATTTTCAGCTTTAATACCCTGTTCTTTCATAGATTTCTTTGCCTCTTGCATATCTTCAGGACTGAGAAATAGAATAACTCTTTTCTTCAGAGTTGGCTTAGGAATTGGTTCAGGAAGCAGTGTCCAATCATCATCATTACTCAATATATTATTAAATAGCAATTCAACTTTCTCAACAATTTGTTCCTTGAAAACAGAACCAACACAACTATTTAGGTGGTCCCTGGAAGCATCGGTTAGTCCATTATAAAAGATATCAAGCATTTCATTTTTCTTGAGAGGATTATCAGGCAAAGCATTAAGTAATTGGAGAAGCCTCCCCCAAGCTTGTGGGAGACTCTTTTCTTTAATTTGCACAAAGCTAAATATTTCCTTTAAAGCAGCTTGTTTCTTATGAGCAGGGAAATATTTTGCAGAGAAGTAATAAATCACATCCTGGGGACTACGCACACAACCAGGAGCAAGAGAATTAAAACATAGCTTAGCATCACCCTTTAACGAGAAAGTAAACAATTTAAGAATATAGTAATAGTGAATTTTTTACTCATGAGCAAATAGGGTGGCTATATCATTCAATTTAGTAAGATGTGCCACAACAATTTCAAATTCATAATCATGAAGGGTCAGATTCAACCAAAGTGATTAACTCAGGATCGACAGAGGATTCATAATCCTTATCAGTAACAAATATAGGTGAAGTAGAGAATTTAGGATCATATTGCATTCTAGCATTCAAAGATTTTTCTTTCCAATTGCATAATAATTTCTTAACATCATCTCTATCCTTACAAGCAAGAAAATCCCTAGATACCTCTCCATCCATAACATAACCCTCACACATAACAGGAAGTTCATATCTAGGAGAGCTAGTCTTATCAGGTGTTTCCAGGTTTTCAGTTTCAATAATTTCATCAGTTTCAGAAATATCATCATCTTCAGGATAATCAGTAGTTCTAACTCTAGCAAGATGTTCATCAAGTAATTCTCCCAGTGGCACGGTTTTATCAAGCAAAGTAGTAGCATCATAAGCATCATTCATAGCAGAAGTAGCATCATCAATAACATGCGACTTATCAGAATCAATAGCAGGTGTAGGTGTTACAAGCTTGCTCAAAACAGAAGGTGAATCAAGTGCACAGCTAGATGGCAGTTCATTACCTCCCCTCGTAGTAGAGGGATAGATCTTGGTTTTGGTATCTTTCAAATTCTTCATAGTGATCAACAGATATAAATCCCAAGTGACTCAGAGAATAGAGCTATGCTCCCTGGCAAAGGCGCCAGAAAAAGGTCTTGATAACCCAAAAGTATAGGGGATCGCAACTGTTTTCGATGGTAGAGTATTCAACCCAAATTTATTGATTCGACACAAGGGGAGCCAAAGAATATTCTCAAGTATTAGAAGCTGAGTTGTCAATTCAACCACACCTGAAAGACTTAATATCTTTAGCAAAGTAGTATGGAAGTAACACTAATATTGGCAAAAGTAACAGTAGCAGTTTTCTAGCAATTGTAACAGTGGCAATGGCAAAGTAACGTAGCAAAGATCAATATGTGAAAAGCTCCTAGGTAATGGATCAATGATGGATAATTATGTCAGATGCCATTCATCATGCAACAGTTATAACGTAGGGTGACACAGAACTAGCTCGAATTCATTAATATAATGTAGGCATGTATTTCATATATAGTCATACATGCTTATGGAAAAGAACTTGCATGATATGTTTTGTCCTACCCTCCCGTGGAAGGAGGGTGCTAATGGAAACTAAGGGATATTAAGGCCTCCTTTTAATAGAGAACCATACCAAAGCATTAGCACTTAGTGAATACATGAACTCCTCAAACTACGGTAATCACCGGAAAGAATCCCAGTTATTGTCACCTTGGGGTATGCGGATAATAACTCGTAATAGGTGTCTACAACTTGCAAGATAGGATCAAGAACACAAATATATTCATGAAAACATAATAGGATCAGATCTGAAATCATGGCACTCAGCCCTAGTGACAAGCATTAAGCATAGCAAAGGCATAGCAACATCAATCTCAGAACATAGTGGATACTAGGGATCAAACCCTAACAAAACTGACTCGATTACATGATAAATCTCGCCCAACCCATCACCGTCCAGCAAGCCTACAATGGAAATACTCATGCACGAAGGTGAGCATCATGAAATTGGTGATGGAGGAAGGTTGATGATGATGATGGCGACGGATTCCCCTCTCCGGAGCCCAAAACAGACTCCGGATCAGCCCACCCAATGAAGAATGGGAGGTGGCGGCGGCTCCGTATCGTAAAACATGATGAATCCTTCTCTCTGATTTCTTTCTCCCCGAACGTGAATATATAGAGTTGTAGTTAGGGCCAGATGAGGTCTAGGGGACCCATAATGCAGGGGCGCGCCCACGGGGGTAGGGCGCGCCCTCCACCCTTGTGATCAGCTGGTGGGTCCCCTCTAGTTGATTCTTTCACCAATATATTTTATTTATTCAAAAAATATTCTCTGTAAATTTTCATGTCATTCCGAGAACTTTCATTTCTGCACAAAAATAACACCAAGGCAATTCTGCTGAAAACAGCATCAGTCCAGGTTAGTTCCATTCAAATCATGCAAATTAGAGCCCAAAACAAGGGCAAGAGAGTTTGGAAAAGTAGATACGATGGAGACGTATCAACCGCCACGAGCTGGGTGTGGGCGTCCTTGACATGGTCTTGGGCGGCCTCCATCAGGGCTAAGGCGGCCACTGTGGAACGGACAACTGTTGTGCTGCTCTCGCAATTTGCTATCCCCAACGCAGATGTTGTTGCTGCCACCTAAGGAGCAACAGTGGCCGCTTAGGTTGCCTTGGCTGCCTGGTCGCAGATTGCGGTTGTGCTCACGTAGCTTGTTACCACACGCATGGCGGCTACGATCGCGCTCTCGCCGGAGTGGATCACCGAAGTTGCCCTCACAACACGGGTCCATGTCCCCATCTTTCACCGGTGATGATTGAACAGTGAAATGATATTTTGGGAGCGAGTTAGTGTCGTTGACGCCTATGCACCGACTGTGGACTGTAGTAGACGCACCTTCTCACGTAAGCCATATATGTACCACTCCGACACTGCTCCAAGATATTTTGTACTGCATCTCACCTGGTTGGTGATAATAGACTGTGTTCGGTTTACTTGATTTTTCATCTTGATTTGAAATGCATAATTGGGTCACAGCGGCAAAGGAGGGTGTTCTAATTGCTAGAACTTTTATCTGCAGTGAACATGCAACAGTAGGTGTGTCGTCAAAATAATTGGAATTATTCAGAGTTTAGTTGGACATTTTATACATTAACTTGGTTTTGTAGGCATTTCAGGTGGACAATTCAAAATTAAACTACATGCACATGCTCTAGTGCACCAAAATGGGTTGTAAAATCATATATGTGTCCATGGGTTGATGCTTATGTCCCATGCAAGAAATGGTGATGAATTTCAAACACATCGGCACTGTGGCTCACCGGCAAACATTGAGATACTTGGTTTTGGAATTCTAGTAAATCCAAAACTCGTCTGAGTTCATGAACTATCATGGACTAGCATCAGCATGATGTGGTAAAAAATTCTTCCATTTGGGGCAGGTTTTGGTATAAGTTTCTCACAAACCAGAGCTTCTCACAACAAGCCTCATGGTTCCGGTAGGGAATGTGTCACCTTCGTGGACGAAAAGATATTCGTTGCCTCTTCTTGCTTTCAATTTTTTTTCTGGTGTCAACGTAGAACAACATGAGTGTCGTGTTACATTTTGGAATTTTTCAGGGTTCTTTTGGACATTTTTATACATTAACTGAGTTTTATAGGTATTTTATGTGCATAATTCAAATTTGAACTACAGGCACATGCTCTAGTGCATAAAAATGGGTTGAAAAATCAAATGTGTCTCCATGGTTGCATGCCTAGGCTCCATACAGGAAATGGGAATGAATGTCAAACACCTTGGCACCTACGCTTGGCTGCAAACATTGAGATACATGGTTTAAAAATTCTAGTAAATCCAAAACTCGTCTGAAATTCATGAAACTTGGCATGCAATATATGGAATGGCATCAACTTGTTGTGGTAAAAAAAATTGTCCCATTTGGGCAGGTTTTGGTATAAGCTTCTTACAAACCAGAGATTCCCACAACAAGGCTCATGGTTCCTGTATGGAACGTGTCACCTTTGTGGAAGAAATGATATTCATTGCTTCTTATTTCTTTGGAATTTTTTGGGGTTCGTTTGGACAGTTTTATACATTAACTGAGTTTTCTACGCATTTATGTGCATAATTCAAATTTGAACTACTGGCACATGCTCCAGTGCATAAAAATGGGTTAAAAATCAAATGTGTGTCCATGGGTTGATGCTTAGGTCCCATGCAAGAAATGGTGATGAATTTCAAACTCCTCGGCACAGTGGCTCACCGGCAAACATTGAGATAGTTGGTTTTGAAATTCTAGTAAATCCAAAACTCGTCTGAAATTCATGAACCTTGGCATGCTATCATGGACTAGCATCAACATGATTTGGTAAAAAAATCATCCCATTTGGGGTAGGTTTTGGTATAAGTTTTTCACAAACCAGAGCTTCTCACAAGAAGCCTCATGGTTCCAGTAGGTAATGTGTCACCTTTGTGGACGCAACAATATTCATTGCCTCTTCTTGCTTTCAAATTTTTTCTGGTGCAACATAGAACAACAGGAGTGTTGTGTTAAATTTTGGATTTTTTTTCGGGGTTCGTTGGACATTTTTATACATTAACTGAGTTTTCTATGCATTTATGTGTATAATTCAAATTTGAACTACATGCACATGCTCCAGTGCATATAAATGGGTTGAAAAATCAAATGTGTGTCCTTGGTTGGATGCTTAGGTTGCATGTAAGAAATGGGAATGAATGTCAAACACCTTGGCACCGTCGCTTGGACGCAAACATTGAAATACATGGTTTTAAAATTCTAGTAAATCCAAAACCGTCTGAAATTCATGAAACTTGGCTTGCTATCTTGGAACGGTATCAAACATGTCGTGGTGAAAAAATTGACCCATTTGGGGCAGGTTTGGATATAAGCTTCTCACAATCCAGAGCTTCTCACAACAAGCCTCATGGTTCTGGTAGGTAACATGTGACCTTTGTGGAAGAAACGATATTCATTGCCTCTTCTTGCTTTTAAATTTTTTCTAGTGTTAACATAGAACAACAGGAGTGTTGTGTTAAAAATTGGAATTTTTCGGGGTTCGTTTGGACATTTTTATACATTAACTGAGTTTTCAAGGCATTTTATGCGCATAATCCAAATTTGAACTACATGCACATGCTCCAGTGCATATAAATGGGTTGAAAAATCAATTATGTGTCCTTGGGTGCATGCTTATGTCCCATGCAAGAAATGGGAATGAATTTCAAACACCAAGGCTCCGTTGCTTGTCGGCAAAACATTGAGATACTTTGTTTTTAAATTCTAGTAAATCCAAAACTCGTCTGAATTTCATGAAACTTGGCGGGCTATCATGGAATGGCACCCGGCATGTTGTGGTATTTTTCATATCCTATTTGAGAGAAGTCGCACTCGAATCAACGGCCAACAAAGGCATTTTGAAACAAATAGCTGCCACCTTATCATTTCAAATGTTTGTATAATTTATATTGTGGGTGTTCTGTTAACCATTCACGTGACGCCACGTGTCACACTTTTAATGGCTAGGAGGTGTCGTGCGGACAGCTTCTTGAGTAGTCAGGAGGCGTCCGAGCACAGTCCCCTACGCAGGCTAGCCGTGAGGCGTGCAAGCTTTCCTCCAATGCGCAGGCTCACCAGGAAGTGTGCGAGTTGTACGCTGCGCAGGCTCACTGGGAAGCGAGCTCTTTGACTTCCATGGCCGCCCGCCTTGCTTGCATCATGTCCATTAATGACACCCAAGCCACTGTTTAATACGGGCGGCCTTACTGTTCGCCTCCCATTCCTCTCCCGTAGACCTCCACCAACGCCATGGTGCAGAAGGATCATCTGCCACTAGTCTTTCAGTTTGGTGAAGTCGACTCCAAGTCAGACGAGATAGAAAATAAGGAGGAATGGGGCCTCGTGGGCATGGCCCTGAACCAGCTAGTCGCGGCGGTTGCTGCCCTCGTGCCCATCCCGGCTCCCATCCCCGCGCCCGCGCCAGCGGCCATCCCCGTAGCATTGACGGGCTGGTCATCAAGTACTACCGTAGAGCTGGAAGCCGCGGGCGTCAGCAAGGTCTTCGTGGACCCGCGCGAGCTCGTGTACATCCCAGCGCCTGTGCATGTGCCCATGTGCGCCCCTGCAGCCACCATGGCGTCGGTCCCTGTGCGTTTGTCTGCACCTGCCGCTCTCGTGCCCGTGCGTGCTCCCCCCTCAGCGTCATGGGACGCCGCCGTTGACCGCTACCTCACAGCACCGTGATTTGCCGTCCTCCCATCCCCGGCCCATCGATCGCGCGATGATAGGATGTTTGATTTCCAATTGAAGAACATTCTGTGCTGCCTTGAAGACTTCAAAAATGGTGTCCCGGAGGACGACAACGACAACGTCAGCGCGGCACGGTGATGACCACGGTGGCCAACAGTGGGGTGGCGGCCACGACGGCGACCTCCCGCCTTCGGACCTTGGCGGAGGAGCGGGCGATGGCCCTGGATTTCGATGGTGGTGTGGCGGCCACGGCGGCAGATGTTGGGGTGGCGGCAACGGTGGCTGGAAGCTGCTACCGACGGGCAGCGGCGGCGGTGCATGTGGTGGGTGTTGCGCGCACACCCAAAAGGGATGACACATGCACTACACTACGTCAGGGACTACGCCGCCACCATGGTGTAGCCTCCTAGCTGGAGCTGTCCTCTAATGACAACGGAGTGGCTGAGCAACGTTGACGGACCGGTGCCATTGGCAATTGTGGGAGAAGCAGACGATATAAGCTACAAGGAGGGAGGGGAAAATGCGAGGTAGGAATCGCCAGCCGTGAGGGTTTATATAGCAGACCGGTAAGCATTGGGATTTTGGGGGATTTCGCCGAGTCGGGCAGGAAGCTTGCGCAGCTATGCGCGAGAACCTACATGGTTGCGTGGGAACGGGCTCGCCGACGATTCATTGCACCACTTAGAGCCACCGTTTGGCCAAAAGAACGCCCCCGCGCGCTGCTCAAGCTTGCGCTCGAAGCCGTCTGCAGCAGTGAGGTGACAAGACATACGAGGGGAGGACGACAGGACACGTACACATATGGTTATTAAAAAAACATTTGCGGTTTAATTATCTACTACCCCCGTCCTGGTTTATAAGTTGTCTTTGTATTTTTGTGCCAAACTTTGACTAGAGATTTAATTAATAAAATACGAATGCATGTCTCCAAAGATTATATTGTTGGATTCGTATTTGAACATAGTTTCCAATTATGTAATTTTTATAACATGCACTAACATTTTGTTAGTTAAATTTATGGTCAAAATATGGAACAGAATATAAAGGAGATTAATAGACCAAGACGAAGGTATTAGCACACGGCCGCTCTCTACGCAGTGTTGCAACTGTCGGCCGGCTTGTAGACGACCATTCCCTGCGTGTTCAACTGCTCGATGCGTGTGGTTTCTCGCGGTTGAGGCGGCCGTGGCACGCTCTGCTCGCATCCCGGTGTGTGTGCTCTGCCCGCATTCCTCCAGACGTGATGCCAGTGTTTGAGGCCGGCGCACGATCACATACGTTCGTGCTGCCATTATGCATGCGGTTGCGCCAGGCGCAGCGCCACGATGCAGTTACCCGCTGCAAAAACTTCCATGTGGACTTGCCGAGAATCCAGGCCGCCCGAACCCCATTTATTCCCACGGCCATTTACCTTCATCTCTCGTGCCACACGACACAAAAAACACACCCACGACGACACATACAGAAAGGACATCTAGCGGTTCCAATGGCGCTCCCCGTGGCTCCAATGGCGCTCCCAGCGGACGAAGATGACAACGGGGTGCAGTTCACCACACATCATGTAGTGGACACCCACGTGAGGGGGAAGAACCTCTCGGTGGTGTACAAGAAGAAGACGTTCTTGGTAGAGATCTCCATCGAAGCTATGGAGCAGTTGCTTGCTGAGGAAAAGTACCAAGTGGTTGACATCGACCTCAAGTTAACCAGTGGTCGTGCTGGGCAAGATCGGAAAGTTTTTGTCGCCCAATTGTGCGTGTGCCATGACGTCCTCGTCTACCACTACCACCTGGACACAAGGCCTTGCGGGCATTTCTCCAGGTCTATCAAAAGCTCCGACTATACTTTCACTACGGTGGACACCACCAACGATCTAAAAGCTCTCAAGGTTTTGGGCTTGACCTGCCAGAATCTAGTCAACATCCGTGACCACTACAAGCTCTGGGGAAAGACCAACAACAAACGGAACTCTGTGGTTAACCTCGCCTCGGCCATCATCGACTCCTACTTACATGAAGATGAAGGACGAGAGCAAGAAGGACAAGAACGCCTGGCACAGTGCCTCGCGTCAAAGACTGGATTAAGACCATGTCATGTACGCGGCCAAGGACACGCGCACAAGCTACGAGATGTAGAGGCGGATCGTTGACATGAGGAAGTGTCTTCGTCCTGCCCCAGACGAGGGAATGAGCCATAGAGCAGTGGTGGGAGCGTCACAAGAAGTAGATGACTAGATGATCGTTTCTCCTAGTTTAGAATGAATGCAATTGTTTATTGAGGTGTGTACGAATGATCTATATAGTCACTTATGTAATTGGATGTTTAGTTTAGTTATATATATGTTGTTCTTCTGTAGACAGAGCAAATCACATGCCTATTAGCAGCAATTGTCAGTGTTATTATTGGTCTTCACACACATTTCTGATTACGGACCTATTTGCCGCGTATCACACACATCTTGTTTAGTTGAACTGTTTCTGTTTTCTTAGCTCATCGCGAACAGTTCATCCGAGTGAACTGTATGCCCCCATCACACACACCTTGATATGGCTGACTGTTTCTATTATGTTGCCTAATCACACACAGTTCATCCTAGTGAACTATATGCCGTATATCACACACACCCTCATCTGGCTGACTGTTTCTGTTGTTCTGGATGATCACAAATAGTCTGTATGGATTAACCGTTTGCCACTCATTACACACGCATCTCTGATCAGAATCATGTTTGGTGTCTGCGCGATCGCAAACTGTTCATCTCATTTTTGATAGCTTTTTTACATCACCGTTTGCGATTAATGCACCGGACACAGTTTCGTCGAAGGGTCTCTGATTGTAGTGTCGTGTTAGCAGCATCCCGTAGTAGTGACATAGTTATGCCAAGGTGGAACTAATGACCTGTATATATACTCATCAAACATAATTAGTCCCCTATATGTATTTTGTCATCAACATCAAAATATACTTAAGGGCAAGATTGCACTTCACCCTCCCAGTGCGTTGTCCTGCAAAGACTGCAATATGTGTTGTTGAGCCAGAATATTGTGACCCACCCAAATGCGATTCTTGTAACGGATCACCCCATTATCCAACGAGTACTGATGTCTACTACACAACCTTCTTCTTGTAGACATTGTTGGGCCTGCAAGTGCACAGGTTTGTAGGACAGTAGCAAATTTTCCTCAAGTGGATGACCTAAGGTTTATCAATCTGTGGGAGGCGTAGGATGAAGATGGTCTCTCTCAAACAACCCTGCAACCAAATACCAAAGAGTCTCTTGTGTCCCCAACACACCCAATACAATGGTAAATTGTATAGGTGCACTAGTTCGGCGAAGAGATGGTGATACAAGTGCAATATGGATAGTAGATAAAGGTTTTTGTAATCTGAAAATATAAAAACAGCAAGGTAACTAATGATAAAAGTGACCGTAAACGGTATTGCAATGATAGGAAACAAGGCATAGGGTTCATACTTTCACTAGTGCAAGTTCTCACAATAATAATAACATAGATAGATCATATAACAATACCTCAACATGCAACAAAGAGTCACTCCAAAGCCACTAATAGCGGAGAACAAACGAAGAGTTCATACTAGAATAACACCTTAAGACACAAATCAACCAAAACCCTAATGTCACCTAGATACTCCATTGTCACCTCAAGTATCTGTGGGCATGATTATACGATATGCATCACACAATCTCAGATTCATCCAACGAACACAAAGTACTTCAAAGAGTGCCCCAAAGTTTCTACCGGAGAGTCAAGAAAACGTGTGCCAACCCCTATGCATAGGTTCATGGGCGGAACCCGCAAGTTGGTCACCAAAACATACATCAAGTGGCACGTGATATCCCATTGTCACCACAGATAAACACGGCAAGACATACATCAAGTGTTCTCAAATTAAAGACTCAATCCGATAAGATAACTTCAAGAGGGAAACTCAATTAATCACAAGAGAGTAGAGGGGGAGAAACATCATAAGATCCAACTATAATAGCAAAGCTCGCGATACATCAAGATCGTGCCATAGAGAGAACACGAGAGAGAGAGAGATCAAACACATAGCTACTCGTACATACCCTCAGCCCCGAGGGTGAACTACTCCCTCCTCGTCATGGATAGCGCCGGGATGATGAAGATGGCCACCGGTGATGGGTTCCCCCTCCGGCTGGGTGCCGGAATGGGCTCCCAAGAGGTTTTTGGTGGCTACAGAGGCTTGCGGCGGCGGAACTCCCGATCTATCTTCTCCGTCGATGTTTTTAGGGTATGTAGGCTTATATAGGCAAAAGAAGTCGGTTGGGGGAGCCTCGAGGGGCCCACGAGAGGGTAGGGCGCGCCCAGGGGGGTGGGCGCGCCCCCCTGTCTCGTGGCTTCCTCGATGCTCTTCTGACATGAACTCCAAGTCTCCCGGATCATATTCTTCCTAAAAATCACGCTCCGAAGGTTTCATTCCGTTTGGACTCTGTTTGATATTCATGTTCTTCGAAATACTGACATAGGCAATAAAACAACAACATGGGCTGGGCCTCCGGTTAATAGGTTAGTCCCAAAAGTAATATAAAAGTGTATAATAAGCAGATAATAAAATCACATGAATGCTTCATAAATTATAGATATGTTGGAGACGTATCAGCATCCCCAAGCTTAATTCCTACTTGTCCTTGAGTAGGTAAATGATAAAAGAAAGAATTTATGAAGTGTGATTGCTAGAAGGTGCACAAATTTGATCAATGATAATTTCAATCACCTTTTCTAGCATGATAATATGTCATAACAGTAGTTCATCTCATAAAACTTCTCATGATAAAGTAACAAGCAATTCACATGTCAAAGCATAGACCATAAACTTTCTTGAAAACTAGCAAACTTCATTCTCAGTCATCAAACAATTGCAATTCATCTTATTTTCAGGAATAGCAAACTCCACATATTCAACTATCATATAGTCTTCTGCAATTGCTAACACTCACGCAATACTAATGGTTATGGAGTTTCAATACTAATAGGGGCTTATAGTGTTGCCTCCCAATGTATTCACCTTTGGGTGATGTCAACAATAATAGTTCATGCTAACTTACATCCAATTGGATATATATATCAGGATCTTTCCAACACGAGGTGCTTGCCAAAGGATAAAAAAAGGAAAATGTGAAGATCACCTTGACTCTTGCATAAAGTAAAAGACATAAAGTAAAAGATAGGCCCTTCGCAGAGGGAAGCAGAGGTTGTCATGCGCTTTTAGGGTTGGATGCACAAAATCTTAATGCGAATGAATGTCACTTTATATTGCCACTTGTATATGGACCTTTATTATGCAGTCCGTCGCTTTTTATTGCTTCCATAACAAGATCATATAAAGCTATTTTCTTCACACCAAAAGATCATACATATTTAGAGAGCAATTTTTATTGCTTGCACCGATGACAACTTACTTGAAGGATCTTACTCAATCCATAGGTAGGTATGGTGGACTCTCATGGAAAAACTGGGTTTAAGGATATTTGGAAGCATAAGTAGTATCTCTACTTGGTGCAAGGAATTTGGCTAGCATGAGGAGGAAAGGCAAGATCAACATGTTTGAATGATCCATGACAATATACTTTAACTGAGATGTGTGAAAACATAACCCATTACGTTGCCTTCCTTGTCCAACATCAACTCTTTAGCATGTCATACTTAATGAGTGCTCCCAATTATAAAAGATGTCTAGGATAGTGTATTTATATGTGAAATCTCTCTTCCTTCAATATTCTTTCATGGATTGTTCAAATGACTAATACAATGCTTGCTAACCTTCAAAAAATTTACAACCTCTACTTCTTAGATTTGAAGTTATTACTCCCCATAGGGTAAGTAAATGAGACATATATAATTTCAGATTTATGACAATCAACTCATTCAACCATTTACTCATAGGATATAAGTGAAGCACACGAGTAAATGACAAACTACTCCAAAAAGATATAAGTGAAGATCAATGAGTAGCTAAATAATTATGTAACTATGTGAAGACTCTCTCTCATTAAAGAATTTTAGATCTTAAGTACTTCTATTCAAACAGCAAGAAAAGCAAAATAAAATGACATTGCAAGGATAGCACAACTCATGTGAAGAAGGAAAAACTTAGGCTCAACCGATACTAACCGATAGTTGTTGAAGAAGAAAGGTGGGATGCCTACTGGGGCATCCCCAAGCTTAGATGCTTGAGACTTCTTGAAATATTATCTTGGGGTGCCTTGGGCATCCCCAAGCTTGAAGTTTTGTGTCTCCTTAATTCCTCTCATATCATGGTTTCTCTTTTTATCAAAAGCTTCATCCACACCAAACTCAACAAGAACTCGTGAGATAGATTAGTATAAACCAATGCAAAACCTTATCATTTTCTACTGTAATAAATCACTAAAATTATTATTCAACATTGCATACTAAATGCCTCTGCATATTTAACACTCTTATCCTCAAATAGAATCATTAAACAAGCAAACATATGCAAACAATGCAAACATAACAGCAATCTGCCAAAACAGTATAGTCTGTAAAGAATGCAAGAGTATCAATACTTACCTAACTCCAAAAATTATGAAATAAAATCCCCACTGGATTAAATATATCAGAGCTCATTATGCAAAAAGTTTCAACATTATATCATGCTCTGACTTTTCTAGGGAATTTTTGCAACAGCGGTAAACTTTCTGTTTTCAAATAGCAACATGTATACTAGCAAAAATAAGCATGGTAAAGGCTATACTTGACATTTTTTATTGAAAGTAAAGATGAAAAACATTATTCTAAATAACAGAAGCAAAACTAACGAAAGAAAATGATTCTCCAAGCAAAACACATATCATGTGGTGAATAAAAATATAGTTCGAAGTAAAGTTACCGATGAACGAAGACGAAAGAGGGGATGCCATCCGGGACATCCCCAAGCTTAGGCTCTTGGTTGTCCTTCAACATTACCTTGGGGTGCCTATGGCATCGCCAAGATTAGGCTCTTGCCACTCCTTATTCCATAGTCCATCGAATCCTTACCCAAAACTTGAAAACTTCACAACACAAAACTCAACAGAAAACTCGTAAGCTCCGTTAGTATAAGAAAATAAAACCACCACCTAGGTACTGTAGTGAACTCATTATAAATTCATATTGGTGTAATATCTACTGTATTCCAACTTCTCTATGGTCCATACCCTCGGATACTACTCATATATTCATCAAAATAAGCAAACAACACATAGAAAACAGAATCTGTCAAAAACAGAACAGTCTGTAGTAATCTATATCAAACATATACTTCCGGAACTCCAAAACTCCTAGCAAATTAGGAAGTCCTAAGTAACTTGTGTACCAATCAATACAAAAAAGAATCAGATCAGAACCATGTTGCTGAGAATTAACAAAACTAATTTACTGGGTGCAAAAGTTTCTAATTTTCAGCAAGATCAACACAATTATCACCGTAAGCTATCCTAAAGATCTTACTTGGCACTTTATTGAAACAAAAGCTATAAAACATGATTACTACAGTAGAATAATCATGTGAACACATAAAAACAGTAAGGATAAATATTGGGTTGTCTCCCAACAAGCGCTTTTCTTTAATGCCTTTCTAGCTAGGCATGATGATGACAATGATGCTCACGTAAAAGATAAGAATTGAAACATAATGGGAGCATCATGAAGCATATGACTAGCACATTTAAGTCTAACCCACTTCCTATGGATAGGGATTCTGTGAGCAAACAACTTATGAGAACAATAATCAACTAGCATAGGAAGGGAAGACAAGCATAACTTCAAAACTTTAAGCACATAGAGAGGAAACTTGATATTATTGCAATTCCAACAAGCATATGTTCCTCCCTCATAATAATTTTCAGTAGCATCATGAATAAATTCAACAATATAACCAGCACCTAAAGCATTCTTTTCATGATCTACAAGCATAGAAAATCTACTACTCTCCACATAAGCAAAATTCTTCTCATGAATAGTAGTGGGAGCAAACTCAACAAAATAATTATCATGTGAGGCATAATCCAATTCAAAACTAAAATCATGATGACAAGTTTCATGGTTATCATTATTCTTAATAGCATACAAGTCATCACAATAATCATCATAGTAGCAACTTTGTTCTCATAATCAATTGGAACCTCTTTCGAAATAGTGGATTCATCACTAAATAAAGTCATGACCTCTCCAAATCCACTTTCATAATTGTCACAATAATACTCAACATCCTCCAAAATAGTGGGATCATTACTTCCTAAAGTTGACATTCTTCCAAACCCACTTTCATCAATATAATCATCATAGGTAAGAGGCATGCTATCATCATTCAAAGATTTAGTACCAAGCATTCTAATGCATTCTTCTTCTAGCACTTGAGCACAATTTTCCTTTCCATCATACTCATGAAAGATATTAAAAAGACGAAGCGTATGAGACAAACTCAATTCCATTTTTTTGTAATTTTCTTTTATAAACTAAACTAGTGATAAAACAAGAAACAAAAAGATTCGATTGCAAGATCTAAAGATATACCTTCAAGCACTCACCTCCTTGGCAACGGCGCCAGAAAAGAGCTTGATTCTACTACACAACCTTCTTCTTGTAGACGTTGTTGGGCCTGCAAGTGCATAGGTTTGTAGGACAGTAGCAAATTTCCCTCAAGTGGATGACCTAAGGTTTATCAATCCGTGGGAGGCGTAGGATGAAGATGGTCTCTCTCAAACAACCCTGCAACCAAATAACAAAGAGTCTCTTGTGTCCCCAACACACCCAATACAATGGTAAATTGTATAGGTGCACTAGTTCAGTGAAGAGATGGTGATACAAGTACAATATGGATAGTAGATAAAGGTTTTTGTAATCTGAAAATGTAAAAACAGCAAGGTAACTAATGATAAAAGTGAGCGTAAACAGTACTGCAGTGATAGGAAACAAGGCATAGGGTTCATACTTTCACTAGTGCAAGTTCTCTCAACAATAATAACATAGATAGATCATATAACAATCCCTCAACATGCAACAAAGAGTCACTCCAAAGCCACTAATAGCGGAGAACAAACGAAGAGATTATGGTAGGGTACGAAACCACCTCAAAGTTATTCTTTCGGATCAATCTATTCAAGAGTTCGTACTAGAATAACACCTTAAGACACAAATCAACCAAAACCCTAATGTCACCTAGATACTCCATTGTCACCTCAAGTATCCGTGGGCATGATCATATGATATGCATCACACAATCTCAGATTCATCCAACCAACACAAAGTACTTCAAAGAGTGCCCCAAAGTTTCTACCGGAGAGTCAAGAAAACGTGTGCCAACCCCTATGCATAGGTTCACGGAACCCTCAAGTTGGTCACCAAAACATACATCAAGTGGCACGTGATATCCCATTGTCACCACAGATAAACACGACAAGACATACATCAAGTGTTCTCAAATTAAAGACTCAATCCGATAAGATAACTTCAAGAGGGAAACTCAATTCATCACAAGGAGGTAACCTATGAAGTCGGAGATAGAGCATATATGCGTGTGTCACCACTTCGAGGAGTTAAACGATTTGGAGTCAAAGGAAAGTTAGCACCATGGTTTGTGGTGCCATACAGAGTTTTAGAACGCATGGGTGAAGTTGCCTACAAGTTGGAATTACCAGATGCCTTGTCAGGAGTTCATGATGTGTTTCACGTTTCCCAGTTGAAGAAGTGCCATGCAGAGATGGCCGATATTCCTTTGAGAGATACAGTGCCACTTGAGGCCATACAGTTGGATAGTGATCTGACCTATGAGGAGAAGCCCGTCAAGATTCTCGAAACTACAAGCAGGGTTACCCGCAACAAGGTCATCAAGTTTTGTAAGGTTCGGTGGAGTCATCATACTGAGGAAGAAGCCACTTGGGAACGAGAATAAGATCTTTGACAGGACCACCCACACCTTTTTGCAAGCCAACCCGAATCTCGAGGGCGAGATTCATCTTAAGGGGGGTAGGTTTGTAACATCCCAATTTTCAATTTGGATGTTTATAAATAGATCATTCATATGCATCCATGATTTATGCATTTTGCCCCATTTGTTTTATTTGATTTTTGATCCAAGGAAACTTTTGAGAAACTCAAGGACCAAAAGAGAGAGTTGGAAGTTTCCCTAAAACCATTTTTGAGAATTTTAAAGTTGGGATATGGATCAAATTTGATTGCACCAAAAATTCATTTCCATTATATCAAAAATAAAATAAAGAGAGAAGATAAAATGACTTCTTCAAAAACACAAGGAAAATATTGGAAATTGAATTTCGAATCAAAATATATTTGTTGGGTTTTATTTGCAATTTATGTTATTAGTTTAGCAAAAATGTTTATTTTTAAAAAATTTGCATTTTAGTCCGGATAAATGTTCACAAGGTCGTATATAAGACCATATTATTATGTGAACATTTTTCTTCAGATCTAAATAATAATTCTGAGAGAGCGAATAATTTATTTCTTGATTATCTAGTCTAATATTGTTATTAGTTAAGATTTCTCTCTGTCGGCCTATCTAGCCCATCTATCTCTTCTATTTTTTTTATTTTTCTCCTTTGCCCTTGGCCCAACTTTTCCCACTAAGGCCCATATCTTCCAGCCTAACCGATGGCCATCTTCCTCCTCTCATCGTTACAGGAACATGAACAGAGAGCAACCGCCATGGATGCATGTACCTCAATCCCTCCCTTCCTCTCCCTCTCCCAACTCAATCTATCGGAACCGGTTCCCCTTACCTCCCTCTACCCCTCCCATCCCCTAGTGCGCCTCCTAGACAGCCATAATGGCCACCACGAACGCTTCATACTGCAGCCATAATTCCGGCAATGCCCCGCTCTCCTCTGGCTTCCCCTGACCCTCTATAGTAGCCCAGAGTGTTGCCCCAGTTCCCCTCGTCCGAAGCTCCCTGTTTGCAAAAGCTATCTCCCTCCCTAACCTCGCCAATTGCTCGCCGGAGTTCGTGGATTCTGGCGGCTTCTCCACCACGCTAGGAGGCCATACCGACCCCGCGGTACTGTTCCTCGGATCCGCCTCATCATCCACTACATCGTTACGCACGCGTCCTTCACCGAAGCACACCGGAGCCACCTTCTTCCTCGTCGCCGGCGACAAGTCCAGTTAGCACCCATCCAGCCAATCAGAGAGCGCCACTTGGCATCTAGCCGAATTTCTTTTCTCTTTTTCCAGTATTTTTCCAATCTCAGTTTCTATATCAATTCTTATTTCTAATATATCTTTTAATCTATAGATCCGATTTGTTGATTCTTTTTCCTACTAGTTCATAGAAATCCCATCTATCCAGAGAACCAAACAAAAAATATTTTTGAAATTTTTAAAATTTGAATTCAAACAGATCTGTATTCAAACTTCGTTAGGCCATAACTCGAGTTTCGTAAGTCCGTTTTAGGTGATTATTTTTGCTAGTGACATGTACTTTCTGTTAAAACCAAAACCATTTATTTTTGTTCCTGTAAAAATTACATTCTATAAAGAAACTTTATTTGGATGTTTTGGAGTTTTTTGAAGTCTTGTATTCGTTTTCTTTTTTATTCTTTTTGCTTGATTGCTTATGAATGTCATTACATGCTTCATTAGATCATCCGGAGTGCGAGGCTTGCTACTATGAATCTTTAGAGTTCAACGATCGTCAGCAAGGCAAGTTCACACTTTGATCATAAATTTTCAATACCCGGTTTTTTTACTATGCATTAGTTTCACCCTCAAAGATTGCATGAGTAGGATTGGGAACATGTGCTTATGCTATGTAGTTCATGTGGTAGGAACCTATGACCTTTGATCACCCTGGGAATATTTGTTATATCATATATTGCTTAGCCATGCTCGTAGATGGGGATTGGTATGTGTGATCCATGCAAGTTGCGAGAGTTAATAATTTTGGGATAACCTAAGGTGGAAAATTTAATACACATCTGGGTTGATTGTTTGGGGCACCTGGAGAAAGCAGTGCTTGCCCAAGGGGAATCCTGGAGTACTCATGTGATTACCCTAGGTCCGCCACCCAGGCTCAAAGGGATCATAAGATATTTCATGCTCAGAAACTTCCGTGTGCATCCACAAGCCATTGTGGGCTCTGGCATAGTTGAGTAAGTTGTGTGACCTCTTTCCATGGTAGACTAACTGATGTAAGGGAAAGTAGGTGTACCGGTCTACCCAGGGTTAAGGGCAAACACTTCTGAAAAGCTATGTCTCGATCTTCCGATCATGGAGGTGGTCGAGTCTTGTGGGGAAAAGTGTGCAAACCTCTGCAGAGTGTACAAACTAATCATGATTAGCCGTGTCCCCGGTTATGGACAACTTGAGTATCTAGAAGTGAATTATTGGTTGATCTCATCACTCTATTTAATGAAATTATTGGGTTACTAATAACTTGGGAATTTTGGGATTGAGTTGGATGAACCTTCTCAATAATGGCATTTTAATTTAGTAGTAAATAAAAATTTATTCCTTTATTGTAGGGTAAAATTGGCTTTATGCAAAAATTAAACTTAGAGCCTCCACTAGCTAAATTTGCATATAGAGATAGTTTTTTTATTATTATTCTAAGGTATGAAATTGCCAGCATATTCATTGTGCTGACCTACATGGCTGCAACGTTTCATGTTGCAGACTTTTCCGACGAGGATTAAAGGTGCGATAGGTCGTTGTTCTGCACTCAGTTTGCCGTGGAGTTGGATGGACTCACTTACCTTCGATGCTTCCGCAGTTATTTTATTTTAGATGGCCTTTGGCCATATTAATAAATACTCTTTTGAGGATCTCGATGTAATAAAGTGTGTGATTGAACTTTGTTATAATTCCTTGAGTACTGTGTGTGTTAGCATACCGATCCAGGGATGACACGTAAGCACAGAGACTTCGATCCATTTGGGTCGGGTCGCTACAAGATGGTATCAGAGCACACACTGACTGTAGGACACGACCACTAGGAAATGGAAAGTCATAGGAAGAAAACTCTATTTTATGACTTCCTTCAATATCCATTGGTCTATACTCTTCTCTATTCATTTCTATCTCTTCTCCACTTCAATAAAATAGTTGTTGAACCCCATCACCAAGTTGCTCAGCCCGATGAGACCATGACCTATGAAGACATCATTGACGAAGAAGAAGAAAAAGCTAGAGTTGACTTTTATTTGAGAAGATTTAGTTCAGACCACCACTACCAAGTTGAGTCCAACGAATGATTGCGGTAGTATGAAGATATCATATCTCTTGTGGATATGACCTTAGCTGTAGGTTTTTGCTTGTGTGGTGTGATCTATGTGAATTGCTTGATTTAAAATTTTCTTGCTATCATAAGCATATGGGTAGTGATTTCTCTCATTAGGCCCTTATTCTATTCTAATTTCTCATCCACTCTAAACCTAACAGATGCCTCCAAGATGTGACCCGGAATTCCCACCGGATCTTACCCAGTTAATCCAGCACCAGAATGCCCTCATGCAGCTAATCATCCAGAATCATAACCAGAACAACAACCCACCGCCACCACCCCCGGTCGACAACCTTACCCGTTTCCTGAGGTTGAACCCACCAGTGTTCTCTAGCAGCATGGAGCCGATCATTGCAGATGACTGGCTTCGCAAGATCGAAAGAGAGCTGACCACCGTAGGATGCACTGACGTTGAGAAGGTGCGCTTTGCCGCACATCAACTGGATGGACCAGCAGCCTCGTGGTGGGAGAATTACACCACCACATTCCCCATAGCCAATGTGACTTGGGATCAGTTCCAGCAGGCATTCCGTACCGCACATGTTTCAGCCGGAGCTATGAGTCTGAAGAAGCGTGAGTTCCGCAACTTACGCCAGGGAAATCGTTCTGTTGGTGATTATGTGGAGGAATTCA
Source organism: Triticum aestivum (assembly GCF_018294505.1). Classification (NCBI taxonomy): domain Eukaryota; kingdom Viridiplantae; phylum Streptophyta; class Magnoliopsida; order Poales; family Poaceae; genus Triticum; species Triticum aestivum. The sequence goes on along the minus strand of NC_057804.1, from coordinate 370,946,678 downwards.
GCAAGTTATCCAGGTATGCTCCTGGAGACGTGGCTGATGATGCCACTAAGCAGGAGAAATTTCTGGAGGGACTAAACGATGACTTGGGACTTCAATTGACTGTGGCTACCTTTAACGATTATCAAGAGTTGGTCGACAAGGCTCTCATTCTAGAAGGCAGGCAGCAGCAGGTGGAGAATTGCAAGAGGAAGTATGGACATGGAAAGTACAACTCTGGTGTTCAGCAGAAGCCCCGCTAAACCCCGTACTCGGGAAATAATGGACCAGGATCTGGCAAGTATAGTGGGCACACTCACCATAACCATGGAGTACATTCACATCATGAAGGGAATGGACACAACCATAATGGCCATAGGAATGGCAATGGGAATGGAGGAAACAACAATCAGCATCAATCCAACCCCGCTACACCGGCAAAGAAGCATCTGAGCCACATTACCTGTTTCAAGTGCGGGAAAACTAGACACTACGCCACCGATTGACCTGAGGCGAAGAACGGGAATGGAAATGGAAGCTCTGGAGGAAATAAGCCCAATCCATTCACCAGAGGTCAGGTGAACCATGTCAATGTGGAGGAAGTTTATGACCAGCCTGACATCGTTGTTGGTAAGTTCTTGGTTAATTCATTCACAGCCCTTGTTCTTTTTGACACTGGTGCATCGCATTCATTCATATCAAGGGGGTTTGTGGATAAGTTTAAGTTGTCGACCGTAGCCCTTAAAACACCAATATTAGTGAGTTCCCCAGGAGCAGAGTCTATGGCTAGTCGGGGATGTTTTCAGTTACAATTGACCATAGGGAGACACGTTTTCCCCACCGACCTCATTATCCTAGAATCCCAAGGATTGGACGTGATCCTAGGCATGGACTAGCTATCCAAGTATGAAGGGAATATTGATTGTGCCAGTAAGTCGATTCTTCTCACCACCCCAGAGGGGAAGCGGATCAAGTATGTGTCGAGGCATACGCCAAGGAGGACTCAAGTGAATTCTCTTTCGGGAGTTGTTCAGGAGGAAGTACCAGTTGTGAAGGATTATCCCGATGTATTCCCCGAGGAATTGCCCGGCATGCCACCGGATCGGGACATAGAGTTTTTTATCGAATTGTTATCAGGCACCAGACCAATATCCAAGAGACCGTACCGGATGCCCGCAAATGATCTGGGGGAAATTAAGAAGCAGATTAAGGTATTATTGGAGAAAGGTTATATTCGACCGAGTTCATCACCTTGGGGAGCCCCAGTGCTTCTAGTTGAGAAGAAGGATGGAACCTTGAGAATGGTTGTAGATTATCATGCGCTAAACGAGGTGACGATTAAGAAAAAGTACCCTCTACCAATGATCAATGATTTGTTTCACCAGCTACAAGGAGCAAAAGTTTTCTCCAAGATCGATCTTCGATCAGGATATCACCAGCTGAAGATTCGAGAACAGGATATACCCAAGACAACTTTTACCATCAGATATGGGCTTTATGAGTATACGGTCATGTCTTTTCGTTTGACTAATGCCCCTTCCTATTTTATGAGTATGATGAATAAGGTATTCATGGAGTTCTTGAATTAGTTTGTTATGGTATTCATTGATGAACTATTGATTTACTCGAAGAATGAAGAAGAACAAAAGGAACATTTGTGCTTGGTTCTAGAGAAGCTCAGGGAACATCAATTATACGCAAAGTTCAGCAAGTGCGAATTCTGGTTGAAGGAAGTCAGATTTCTCGGACATGTTATATCAGGAGAAGGAATAGCAGTATACCCCTCCAAGGTTGAAGCCGTCACCGAATGGAAGGCACCCACCTCAGTCGGAGAGATTCGCAGTTTTCTTGGACTCGCGGGATATTATCGGAGGTTTATTGAGAATTTCTCCAAGATCGCGAAGCCCATGATGGAGTTATTGAAGAAAGACACTAAGTTTGTTTGGACTGACGAATGTGAGGCCAGTTTCCAGGAGCTGAATAAACCTTTGGTCACAGCCCCAGTGCTAATTCTTCCGAATATACACAAGGATTTCCAAGTATATTGCGACGCTTCTCGTCAGGGACTTGGAGGTGTTCTTATACAAGAAGGAAGAGTTGTTTCATATGCCTCACTTCAGCTTTGACCTCATGAGCGGAATTATGCCACACATGATTTGGAGTTAGCAGCCGTAGTGCACGCACTCAAGACCTGGAGACATTTTCTTATTGGAAATAGGTGTGATGTTTACACGGATCACAAGAGTTTGAAATACATCTTCACGCAGAAGGAGTTGAATCTCAGGCAGAGAAGATGGTTGGAGCTCGTAAAGGATTATGATATGAAATTGCACTATCACCCAGGAAAGGCCAATGTTGTGGCAGATGCATTGAGCCGCAAGAGCTACGTCAATACCCTCACAGTAGGAGGATTACCTCAGGAGTTAATTGATGATCTCACGGATCTTTGATTGGAGATAGTACCACGAGGTTTTGTTGCCGCAATGGAAATTCAATCCACTTTGTTGGGAAAGATCCGAGAAGCCCAAAAGTTAGACAAAGGCATTGCGGAGATAAAGGGAAGGATGAACCAAGTAAAGGCAGAAGGATTTCTGAGGATGAACATGGAACCTTATGGTTTGAGAAGCATATTTACATGCCAAATGACCCAGAGATCAGGAAATTGATTCTTCAAAAGGCTCATGATTCGCCTTATTCAATACACACGGCTAACACCAAGATGTATTTGGACTTGAAGGAAAATTTCTGGTGGACGGGTATGAAGAAGGATATTGCCGAGTATGTCGCAGTATGTGACGTATGTTAGAGGGTTAAGGCAGAGCACCAGAAACCAGCAGGATTACTTCAGCCTTTGCCGATACCAGATTGGAAGTGGGACAAGCTTGTCATGGACTTCATTACAGGATTACCCAGGACCCGATCAGGCTATAATTCTATTTGGATAGTGGTTGATCGCTTGACTAAGGTAGCTCACTTCATCCCCGTGAAAACCACATATACAAGTGCTAAGTTAGCCAAGATATACATGACCAGGATTGTATGTCTGCATGGAGTTCCGAGGACCATCGTATCAGATAGAGGAACACAATTTACCTCAAAGTTTTGGCATCAGTTACATGAAACTTTGGGTACCAGGCTGGAGTTCAGTACAGCTTTTCATCCGCAGACAGATGGGCAGACCGAGAGAGTCAATCAGATTCTGGAGGACATGTTGAGAGCTTGTGCGCTAGATTATGGATCTAGTTGGGATGATAATTTGCCTTACTCAGAGTTTTCATATAACAACAGCTATCAAGCTAGTTTGAAAGTGGCCCCTTTCGAAGCTTTGTACGGAAGGAGGTGCAGGACACCATTGATGTGGGATGAAGTTGGAGACCGTAGATTATTCGGACCAGATTTAATTAGAGATTCAGAGGAGAAAGTCAAGCTGATCCGTGACAGACTCAAGGTAGCCCAATCCAGACAGAAGAGTTATGTCGTTACTAAACACAAGGAGGTAACCTATGAAGTCGGAGATAGAGCATATCTGCGTGTGTCACCACTTCGAGGAGTTAAACGATTTGGAGTCAAAGGAAAGTTAGCACCACGGTTTGTGGGGCCATACAGAGTTTTAGAACGCATGGGTGAAGTTGCATACAAGTTGGAATTACCAGATGCCTTGTCAGGAGTTCATGATGTGTTTCACGTTTCCCAGTTGAAGAAGTGCCATGCAGAGATGGCCGATATTCCTTTGAGAGTCACAGTGCCACTTGAGGCCATAAGTTGGATAGTGATCCGACCTATGAGGAGAAGCACATCAAGATTCTCAAAACTGCAAGCAGGGTTACCCGCAACAAGGTCATCAAGTTTTGTAAGGTTCAGTGGAGTCATCATACTAAGGAAGAAGCCAATTGGGAACGAGAAGAAGATCTTCGACGGGACCACCCACACCTTTTTGCAAGCCAACCCGAATCTCGAGGGCGAGATTCATCTTAAGGGAGGGTAGGTTTGTAACATCCCAATTTTCAATTTGGATGTTTATAAATTCATATGCATCCATGATTTATGCATTTTGCCCCATTTGTTTAATTTGATTTTTGATCCAAGGAAACTTTTGAGCAACTCAAGGACCAAAAGAGAGAGTTGGAAGTTTCCCTAAAACCATTTTTGAGAATTTCAAAGTTGGGATATGGATCAAATTTGATTTCACCAAAAATTCATTTCCATTATATCAAAAATAAAATAAAGAGAGAAGATAAAATGACTTCTTCAAAAACACAAGGAAAATATTGGAAATTGAATTTGGAATCAAAATATATTTGTTGGGTTTTATTTGCAATTTATTTTATTAGTTTAGCAAAAGTGTTTATTTTTTAAAAATTTGCATTTTAGGCCGGATAAATGTTCACAAGGTCATATATAAGACCATATTATTATGTGAACATTTTTCTTCAGATCTAAATAATAATTCTGAGAGAGCGAACAATTTATTTGTTGATTATCTAGTCTAATATTGTTATTAGTTAAGATTTCTCTATGTCAGCCTATCTAGCCCATCTATCTCTTCTATTTTTTTTCTCCTTTGCCCTTGGCCCAACTTCTCCCACTAAGGCCCATATCTTCCAGCCTAACCGATTGCCATCTTCCTCCTCTCATCGTTACAGGAACATGAACAGAGAGCAACAGCCATGGACGCCTGTACCTTGATCCCTCCCTTCCTCTCCCTCTCCCAACTCAATAACTGCCGGAACCGGTTCCCCTTACCTCCCTCGACCCCTCCCATCCCCTAGTGCGCCTCCTAGACAGCCATAATGGCCACCACGAACGCTTCATACTCCAGCCATTAAACACATCAATTCCGGCAATGCCCCGCTCTCCTCTGGCTTCCCCTGACCCTCTATAAAAGCCCAGAGTGTTGCCCCAGTTCCCCTCATCCGAAGCCCCCTGTTTGCAAAAGCTATCTCCCTCCCTAACCTCGCCAATTGCTCGCCGGAGTTCATGGATTCCGGCGGCTTCTCCACCACACCAGGAGGAGATACCGACCCCGCGGTACTGTTCCTCGGATCCGCCTCATCGTCCACTACATCGTTACGCACGCGTCCTTCACCGAAGCACACCGGAGCCACCTTCTTCCTCGTCGCCGGCGACAAGTCCGGTGAGCACCTAGCCAGCCAATCAGAGAGCGCCACTTGGCATCTAGCCGAATTTCTTTTCTCTTTTTCCAGTATTTTTTCAATCTCAGATTCTATATCAATTCTTCTTTCTAGTATATCTTTTAATCTATAGATCTGATTTAGTTGATTCTTTTTCCTACTAGTTCATAGAAATCCCATCTATCCAGAGAACCAAACGAAAAATATTTTTGAAAATTTTAAAATTTGAATTCAAACAGATCTGTATTCAAACTTCGTTAGGCCGTAACTCGAGTTTCCTAACTCCGTTTTAGGTGATTCTTTTTGCAGATCGAAGCTAGTGACATGTAATTTCTGTTAAAACCAAAACCTTTTATTTTTGTTTCTGTAAATATTACGTTATGTACAGAAACTTTATTTGGATGTTTTGGAGTTTTTCGAAGTATTTTATTCGTTTTCTTTTTGATTCTTTTTGCTTGATTGCTTATGAGTGTCATTACATGCTTCGCTAGATCATCCGGAGTGCGAGGCTTGCTACTACGAATCTTTAGGGTTCAACGATCGTCAGCAAGGCAAGTTCACACTTTGATCATAATATTTCAATACCCAGTTTTTTTACTATGCATTAGTTTCACCCTCAAAGATTGCATGAGTAGGATTGGGAACATGTGCTTATGCTATGTAGTTCATGTGGTAGGAACCTATGACCTTTGATCACCCGGGGAATATTTGTTATATCATATATCGCTTAGCCATGCTCGTAGACGGGGATTGGTATGTGTGATCCATGCAAGTTGTGAGAGTTAATAATTTTGGGATACCTAAGGTGGCAACTTTAATACACATCTGGGTGGATTGTTTGGGGCACCTTGAGAAAGCAGTGCTTTCCCAAGGGGAATCCTGGAGTACTCGTGTGATTACCCTAGGTCCGCCACCTAGGCTCAAAGGGATCATAAGATATTTCATGCCTAGAAACTTCCGTGTGCAGCCACAAGCCATTATGGGCTCTGGCATAGTTGAGTAAGTTGTGTGACCTCTTTCCGTGGTAGACAAGCTGATGTAGGGGAAAGTAGGTGTACCGGTCTACCCATGGTTAAGGGCAAACGCTTCTGAAAGGCTATGTCTCGATCTTCCGATCATGGAGGTGGTTGAGTCTTGTGGGCAAAAGTGCGCAAACCTCTGCAGAGTGTACAAACTAATCATGATTAGCCGTGTCCCTGGTTATGGACAACTTGAGTATCTAGAAGTGAATTATTGGTTGATCTCATCACTCTATTTAATGAAATTATTGGGTTACTAATAACTTGGGAATTTTGGGATTGAGTTGGACGAACCTTCTCAATAATGACATTTTAATTTAGTAGTAAATAAAAATGTATTCCTTTGTTGTAGGGTAAATTTGGCTTTATGCAAAAATTAAACTTAGAGCCTCCACCAGCTAAATTTTCATATAGAGATAGTTTTATTATTATTATTCTAAGTTGTGAAATTGCCAGCATATTCCATGTGCTGACCTATATGGCTGCAACGTCTCATGTTGCAGACTTTTCCGACGAGGACTAAAGGTGCGATAGGTCGTTGTTCTGCACTCAGTTTGCCGTGGAGTTGGATGGACTCATTTACCTTTGATGCTTCCGCGGTTATTTTATTTTAGATGGCCTTTGGCCATATTATTGTAATAAATACTCTTTTTAGGATCTTGATGTAATAAAGTGTGTGATTGAACTTTGTTATAATTCCTCGAGTACTGTGTGTGTCAGCATACTGATCCAGGGATGACACGTAAGCACAGAGACTTCGATCCATTTGGGTCGGGTCGCTACACTATTGAGCCGTCGGGTCCTCAGCATAATTGTCCACTAGTGTCTCCAACCAAGAAGGAATGATAGTTGAGAAGGCAAGCAAAGGAGCATCATGCTCGCGGCGCGAGAGTGCATCAGCTGCAACATTAGTATATAGTTGAGACCCATGAGCTTGACAAACGCTTTGTGATGAATCCTAGTACACAAACGCTGCTCTATCAGGTATAGGAGTGCATGTTGATTCGTACGAATGACAAAGTGTTGATGTTGCAGGTAGGGCCTCCACTTGTCCACTGCCATCAGTATTGCCAGATTTTCTTTTTCATAAGCATTAAGGGTCGTGTTCTTATGAGAGAGAGCTTTACTAAGATAACGATGGGATGTCCCTGTTGCATCAAAACTGCACCTACTCCGTCCTTGCATGCAACTGTTTCCAATACAAAAGTCTGGTTGAAATCAGGCACAACTAAAACTGGTGCTTGGATCATAGCTAATTTAAGTTGTTGGCATGCTTTGTCAGTTACTGGAGTCCACTGAAATATACTTTCTTTCTTGAGAAAGTCTGTGAGGGGTCAGCTGATCACCCCGTAGTGCTGAATGAAACGTTTGTAGTACCCTGTGAGCCCCTGAAATACTCGGAGAGCGTGAACAGTGGTCTAAACTGGCCAATTCTGGACCACCTCCACTTTAGTTGGATCTGTGGACACGCAAGCAGCACTGATCACATGGCCAAGGTACTCGACCTTAGGTTTTGCAAATTCACACTTAGACATCTTCAACACCATGTTGTTGTCAAGGAGGAGTTGCAAGACCGCGCGGATCTGGCTTATGTGATCTATTAGTGTGTTGTTAAACACAAGGATGTCGTCCATGAACACCACCACTCCTTTTCTGAAGAGGGGCCTCACCACCGAGTTCACCTTGAAACGTTGCTGGTGCTCCTGTCATTTCAAATGGCACCACCAAAAACTCATACAATCCATGATGAGTTTGAAAGGCCATTTTGAATTCATCCCCTTCAGCTACCCTTATTTGATGAGATCCTACTAATAAGTCCAATTTAGTAAACCACGTTGCTCCAGCCAATTCATCTAGCAACTCTTATACAATCGGCATCGGGTGTTTGTTCTCACAGTGATGTTATTCAGCTGGTGATAGTCAACACAAAAACTCCATGGCCCATCTTTCTTACGAACCTGCAGTACCGGTGAAGCGAATGGGCTAGAGATCGGTCTGATAATCCCTTTTTCTAGCACTTCCTTAACTTGCCTCTATATCTCATCCTTCTGTTGTGGTGTGTATCGATAGGGACGCACACTGACTGGCTGGGCCCCAGGAATAAGCGTGACTTTATGGTCCTCGAGCCGACGAGGTGGCAGTGCTGATGGCTCACTAAATACATCGCTATATTCCTGCAGAACAGAGGCCACAACTGGGGGTAGTTGTTATGTATTTGAAGCTTTAGCTACTACTGAATAGAGGTCTTTCTCCTGGTGCTTATAGTGGATCTCTACCGCGTGTTGGATTGCACCCCAGCGCAACAATCCTTCCAGTTTGTGTGCTGACAAAGGTCTGGGAGCTTGGCACACTTCTTGAATTCCTTTTAGCAAGATCCGACGCCCTTCATGAGTGAATGCCATCCACTTTTTATGCCAGTGCACCCACATGGGGCTGTACTGTTCCAGCCAATCTGCCCCGAGAATGATATCATAGCATCCCAGAGAAAGAACTTTCTTGTCGTGGAAGAAAGTGTGGCCTTGGGTCAACTAGGTCAGTTGCTTAACCATCTAAGAGCTTGTTGTGTGCCTCCCCCTGCAACCACATACGAGGCTAGCTGTGTGTCTTGAACCTGCAGTTGTAACTCATCCATGAGGGTTGTATTAACAAATTAACAATTGGCACCTGAGTCCACCAGAATTAATACCTCTTTGCCACAGATCAGCCCATGCAAACGCATTGTGCACTGTCTCACTTGCTGCATCGAGCCACTGTCCCCTATCATGAGCATTACCTCTTCATCAGGGCTAGAATCTGACAGATACTGGGGATCAGGTAGATCATCCAGTTGTAGGACTTCCAAGAGCTCCTTCATGACATGAATTGGCACCTTGCCTAGACATTTGTGCCCCTAGCCCACGGATCTCTGCAAGTGAAGCGTAAGTTCTTCGACTTGCGGTATGCGCATAAGGCTTCCAACTTTTCAGACCACTTGCGTGAGTCCTCGGGAACTGTTGGTGACTTGTGCTTCTCTTTGGAGGAGCATGCCTTGTGATATGATCGATGGCCTGATTTGATATTTTTCATAGACTTGTCATGCTCCAACTCCACTTCCTGCAACAAAGCCAAACAGCTAGGAGTATCCACATCCTTAGTACGGTGTAAAACAATGGTAGAATGAATATCGGGACGTAGCCCGACAATGTAATGTTCAACAAATAGGACCTTGATGCGTCTCCAACGTATCTATAATTTACAAAGTATTAATGCCATGTTTACAACAATTTTATATGGTTTTGGTATGATTTGGTTAGAACTAACTCGGACTAATGATGTTTTCAAAAAAACTAATGTGGTGTCGTTTTTTGTGCAGAAATATAAGTTCTGGGAATGGGCTAAAAATTTACGGTGATTTTTTATGGACCAAAAGAGACCCCCAAAGCACTGGAGCTGGGCCAGGAAGTGGATGAGGGATCCACAAGCTTGGGGGGCACGCCCACCCCCATAGGACGTGCCCCATGAGCTTGTGGGCCCCTTGGGCACCCCCTTGACATGACACCGACGCCAAAAATTCCTATAAATATCCAAAACCCCAGAAAGAACCCTAGATGAGAAGTTCCGCCGCCGTAGGCCTCTGTAGCCACGAAAAACCAATAGGGACCCCATTCCGGCACCCTGTCGGAGGGGGAAATACTGGTGGCCATCTTCATCATCCCGGTGGACACCATGATGAGGAGGGAGTAGTTCACCCTCGGGGCTGAAGGTATGTACTAGTAGCTATGTGTTTGATCTCACTCTCTCGTGTTCTTGATCGGGCATGATCTTGATGTACCGCGAGCTTTGTTAATATAGTTCGATCATATGGTGTTCTTCCCTCTGTACCTTCTTGTGATGAATTGAGTCTTGCTCTTTGAGGTTTCATTATGTTGGATTGAGTATTGGATTTGAGAACACTTGATGTATGTATTTCGATGGGATATCTGTGGTGACAATGGGATGTTCTATTGATTTACTTGATGTGTGTTTTCGCACTCAACTTGCGGATTCCCGAGGTGACATTGGGGTAATCTATGCATAGGGGTTGATGCACGTTTTTGTCCTACGTTCTCCGATAGAAACTTTGGAGTGATTCTTTGTTGCACGTTGAGGGATTGCCATATGACTTAACTATGTTATCATTGTTGAGAGACTTTGCACTAGTGAAAGTATGAACCTAGGCCTTGTTTTCAAGCATTGAATACCGTTTTTGCTCACTTCTACTACTAGTTACCTTGCTTTTTATATTTTCAGATTACAAAAATTCATATCTACTATCCATATTACACTTGTATCACCATCTCTTCACCGAACTAGTGTACCTATACAATTTACCATTATATTGGGTGTGCTGCGGACCCAAGAGACTCTTTGTTATTTGGTTCCATGGTTTTTTGAGAGAGACCATCTTCATCCTACACCTCCCACAGATTGATAAACCTTGGGTCATCCACTTGAGGGAAAATTACTACTGACCTACAAAACTTTGCGCTTGGAGGCCCAAGACGAGTCTACAAGAATAAGTTGTGTACTAGACATCAAGCTCTTTTCTGGCGCCGTTGCCGGGGAGGTGAGTGCTTGAAGGTATATCTTTAGATCTTGCAATTGAATGTGTTAGTTTCTTGTTTTATCACTAGTTAAGTCTATAAAAGAAAACTACAAAAAATGGAATCGAGGTTGCCCCATATTATTCATCTTTATAATGTCTTTCTTGAAAATGATGGATCGGAAGATTGTGCCAAAGTGTTAGAAGAAGAAGCCAATAAAATGTTTGGCACTAAATCTTTGAATGATAAACATGATTGCAATGTCATTAGTGTGCTTGCTATGAATATTCATGATACCAATGATGATTGCACTAGTCATGATAAAGATGTTTCCTATAAGCATGTCAATTTTTGTGGAGTGCGTAGAGTTTGTGAAGACATGCCTTATAGGGATGATAGATTTTGTAAGAAGGATAAACATGATGAAACCAATTGGTGGCTTAAGGTGATAGATGAATTTGCTACAAAATTATGCTCTCTTCATCCCATTACTTGTGAACTTTCAAATAGAGCTGGCCATCTTAATTTCCAATGCATACTTTTTCATGATCGAATCATGGCCAAATATTGCAATAACTTGATCACCCTTGAACTTTATAATGAACTTTGTTTATTTCTGGGGTGTCAAGAATTGTCACATAAAAATAGTTGGTTTGAAGCATTCATATTCACCGACAATGCTGAAACTACTCTTAAAGAAATCTATATGTTTTGTGTGGTAAATTGCAATGAGAATGCTTATATTGCAACTATAGAAAGATGGGAAAACCACTAGAATATAAAATAAATACTAAGGAAAGGGTAAAGCTCTCCACTTTCCCACCTACTGTCTCTCGTGATGAAACAGGTTACGAGAATGAACTTCGTATGCAACCAATCTCATCAATAAGGAGCTCTAAAAAGTTTATTAAACCCACACATGATGTGGAGAAGAAAAAGAAAAGACAGAGAAGCAAAGGTAAAAAGGTTTCCCTCCCAAATGATGATGCTCCTATTATTGTTATGCCTCATGAGTATGACTCAAAAATATTTGTGGAAGGTGATATAATTGATGATGATATTGATTCTTTGTCTTATGGCACAATGTCTGAAGAAACTATTGAGGATGATTTTGTTATGCCTATTGTTCATTGTGATGATTATGATTGGGAAAATAATGATACTTCCTATAATCTTGAAAATATTTTTAGCACCAACTTAGAAAACTGTGATGATAACAATTTCTATATTGTTGGTGCTATTCATACTTTTAATGATGAGAGTGATTATGCTTATGATATGCAAAGCCATAAGCTTGGGGATGCTATGTTTGATGAAGATGATAATTTTTAGTCCCCCAAGTTTTGATGAGCAAATTTATTATGATGATAACATGCCTCCTATTTATGATGATTATGTTGATGAAAGTGGGTTCGGAAGAGTGTCGACTCTAGTTAATGATCCCACTATTTTGGAGGGTGTTGAATATTTTCATGATATTGATAAAAGTTGATTTGGAGATTTCATGACTTTATTTAATGATGAATCCACTATTTTGGAAGAGGTTTCAATTGACTATGATAAAAAAGTTGCTATATATTATGATTATTGTGATGATATGTATGCTATAAAGAGTAATGATATCCAAGAAACTTGTCAACATGATTTTGATTTTCAATTGGATTACCCCAATAAAGTATCATGTGATAGTTATTTTGTTGAATTTGATCCCACTACTATTCATGAGAACAAATTTGCATATGTGGAGAGTAATAAAATTTCTATGCTTGTGGATCATGAAAAGAGTGCTTTATGTGATAAATATATTGTTGAATTCATTCATGATGCCACTAAAAATTACTATGAGAGAGGAACACATGCTTTTAAAAATCTCAATAATATCAAGTTTCTTCTCTATGTGTTGAAAATCTTGAAGTTATGCTTGTTTTGCCTTCCTATGTTAGTTGATTCTTGTTCCCATAAGTTGTTGCTCACAGAATCCCTATGCATAGGAAGTGGGTTAGGCTTAAATGTGCTACTCATATGCTTCATGATGCTCCTGTTATGTCTCAATTCTTATCTTTTATGTGAGCATCATTGAAATCATCATGCCTAGCTAAAAGGCATTAAACAAAATTGCTTATTGGGAGACAACCCAACACAATTACCTACTATTTTTATGTGTTCACATTATTAATCTACTGTAGTAATCATGTTTTATAGTTTTTGTTTCAATAAAGTGCCAAGTAAAGCCTTTAGGGTAGTGTGGATGATAGTTGACTTGATTCTGTGCAAAAAATAGAAACTTTTGCTTCTAGTAACAAAATTTTTAAAAATTCACTAGAACGTGATAAAATTATGAATATTGTACACATGATTAGTATACAAATTGCCTACATTTTCCTAATATTTTCAGATTTTTTGGATTTACAAAAGTATGGTCACTGTCCAGATCTTTACAAACTGTTCCGTTTTTGACAGATTTTGTTTTCGATGCATAGTTTGCTTGTTTTAGTGTTTATATAACTTATATTGAGTGATATAAATCATGGAAATGATAAGGTACAATAGGCATTGTGTGAGAACAATTATGAATCTTGTCTTTGACAACACCCAAGTAAATGATTTGCTTTATTATACTAACGCATCTCACGAAGTTACGTTAAGTTTTGTGTGATTGAAGTTTTCAAGTTTTGGGCGAGATATCGATATGAGGAGAATAAGGAGTGGCAAGACCCTAAGCTTGGGGATGCACGATGCACCCCAAGGTAATATTCAAGGAAGACCCAAGCAAATAAGCTTGGGGATGCCTCGAAAGGCATCCCCTCTTTCATCTCCAACATTATCGGTAACCTTACTTGGAGCTATATTTTTATTCGTCACATGATATGTGTTTTTCTTGGAGAGTCATTTTATTTTGTTAGGTTTGCTTGTTGCTTGAATAAAATACTTAAGATCTAAAATTCTTAGATGAGAGAGTGCCTTCACATATCTACTTAATTATTTCACTACTCATTAATCTTCACTTATATCTTTTTGGAGTAGTTTGTCATTTACTCTTGTACTTCACTTATATCCTATCAGTAAATGGTTGAATGAATTGAATATCATAAATATGAAATTATATATGTTTCATATGCTTATCCCATGGGGAGTAATGACTTCACATATAAGAAGTATAGGTGGTAAAATTTATTGAAAGTTAGCAAACAAAGCATTGGTCACTTGAACAATTCATGAAAGAATATTGAAGGAAGAGAGGTTTCGCATATAATATACTATCTTGGACATCTTATATGATTGTGAGCCCCATTAATTATTTTCAAACTTGAGAAAATTAGTTGAAGTTGGACAAGGAAGACAACACAAGGAGTTATGTTTGGGTATATTTGTATAGAAGTTATATTGTTATGGATCCTCCAACAGGTGGTGCTTGCTTAGGATCTTTTGCTAGCCTTCACCTGTACTAAGAGGAAATACTGCTTGTGCATCCACTTCCTTAAACCCAAATTTATTCCATATGAGTCCACCATACCTACCTATATGCGATATTTACCTGCCGTTCCAAGTAAATTTGCATGTGCCAAACTCTAAATCTTCAAATAATAATCTGTTTTGTATGCCCAAATCGCTAATGAAGTGACAGGGTGTGGTCAGTATCTTCCATGCTAGGTGGGTTATTCTCATGATGAGTGCTTATTCACTTGTCATTCATGAGAAAGTGGCTGGTAATTGGGATGCCCAGTACTATGATCAAAATCAAAATCAAAATATAATAATGAAACAAAACTCCCCCGGGTCATTGTTGGTATGGAGGGCACCCGAGGATTGGGCTCGCCATGGCTTGTGTTTGTTGGTCGGGGGGAGAGTAAAAAAATTACCTCTCTATTTGGGAACCGCCTATAATGTGTCTAGCATAGAAGATATTGCGAACTCTCGGTCATTGATGTCTACTATGCAACTTTATTCTTGTAGACTCGTGTTGGGCCTCCAAGCGCAGAGTATTGTTGGACAGTAGCAATTTTCCCTCAAGTGGATTACCTAAGGTTTATCAATCTGCGGGAGGCGTAGGATGAAGATGGTCTCACTCAGATAACCCTGCATCCAAATAATAAAAAGTCTCTTGTGTCCCCAACACACCAAATACAATGGTAAATTGTATAGGTGCACTAGTTCGGCGAAGAGATGGTGATACAAGTGTAGTAATGATAGTAGATATTGATTTTTGTAATAGGAAAAATAAAAAACAGCAAGGTCACAAGTAACAAAAGTGAGCACAAACGGCATTGCAATGCTTGAAAATGAGGGCTAGGGTTCATATTTTCTCTAGTGCAATCTCTCAACAATGCTAATATAATTGGATCATATAGTCATCCCTCAACGTGCGATGAAGAATCACTCCAAAGTTCTTATCTAGCGGAGAACATAAGAAAAAATTGTTTGTAGGGTACGAAATCACCTCAAAGTTATCCTTTTTGATCGATCTATCGAGCTGTCCCTATAAGTGTCACAAACAACCCAAGAGTTTGTACTAAAATAACACCATATGATACACATCAACCAACTCTAATGTCACCTAGATACTGCAATGTCACCACAAGTATCCGTGAGTAGATTATACGATATGCATCAAAAAAATTCAGATTCATAATACTCAATCCAACATAAAGAACCTCAAAGAGTGCCCCGAGATTTCTATTGGATAAACAAGGACAAAAACGTGCATCAACCCATATGCATAGATTACCCCAATGTCATCTCGGGAATCTATGAGTTGAGTGCCAAAACATAAATCGAGTAAATCAATATGATACCCCATTGTCACCACGGGTATTCATAGCAAGACATACATCAAGTGCTCTCAAATCCATAAAATTATTCAATCCGATAATAACGAAATCTCAAAGGGAAAGCTCAATTCATCACAACAAGATAGAGAGGGGAAAACACCATATGATCCAACTGTATTAAAAAAGCCCGCGATACATCAAGATCGTGCCATTTCAAGAACATGAGAGAGAGATTAAAACATAGCTATTGATACAAACCCTCAGCCCCGAGGGTGGACTACTCCCTCCTCATCATGGTGTCCGCCGGGATGATGAAGATGGCCTCCGGTGATTATTTCCCCCTTCGGCAGGGTACCGGAGCAGGGTCTAGATTGGTTTTTCGTGGCTACAGAGGCTTGCAGAGGCGGAACTTCTGATCATGGATAACTTTCAGGGGTTTCTGAACATATAGGATTCTTTTGCGTCAATTTCACGCGAAGATGGGACTCAGGGGGACCACTACCAGCGAGGGTGCACCAGGGGGGTGGCGCACCCTGGTGCCTTGTGGGGCAGTAGGGGGCCCCTCCGGTGGTTCTTTACACTAGTATTTTTCTTTTCTTCCAAAAAAATCATGAAAAAGTTTTGTCCAATTCTGAGAACTTTTATTTCTCCACAAAAAACAACACCACTATAGTTCTGTTAAAAACAACGTCAGTCCGGGTTAGTTCCATTCAAATCATACCAAAACCATAAAAAATTTGTTGTAAACATGGCATGAATACTTCATAAATTATAGATACGTTGGAGACATATCAGAGCATCCCCAATCTTAATTCCTACTCATCCTCGAGTAGGTAAATGATAAAAGAAATAATTTATGAAGTGTGAATGCTAGCATAGTGCACAAGTTCGATCAATGATAGTTTCAATCACTTTTCCTAGCATCATAACAACAACTCTTTCTCATAAAACTCATCATGATAAAGTAGCAATCAATTCACGTGTTACGGTTCAAACAATTCCTTCTCTTGAAACTTAAGAACCTATATTCTTAGTCACCAGACAATTGCAATTCAAATTATTCAACAAAGTCTATGTAAAAGCTCCACATACTCAATCATCATAGTCTTCTATGATTGCTAGTACTCAAATCATATTTTTAGAACAAATGGCTTTCATCGAACATAGAGAAAGATATGAGCTTAATGTTTCGCCTCCCAACTCATTTATCATAGAGATAATTGTCAACAATAATAAATCATGATCAAATATATTTGACTGGTCATATGTGCCTAGATCTTTCCCCATCATATGATGCTTGCCAACTAGAGAATAATTGAGGTTGAAATGAGAATGCATACTATTGACTCTTGCATAAAACTAAATACTGAAAAGTAAAAGATAGGCCCTTCCCAAAAGGAAAGTAGAGGTTGTCATGCACTTTTTATTTTTGGATGCACAATCTCTTAATGCAAAGGAACATCACGTTATATTGCCCCTTATGATAGAAACCTTTATTATGCAGTGTGCCGCTTTTATTATTTGCAATCACAAGTTTGTACAACACTTATTTTCCCTTACAATAAAAGATCAAACATATTTAGGAGCAATTTTTATTGTTGTATGCACCTATGACAACTTACTTGAAGGATCTTATTCAATCCATACGTAGATATGGTGGACACTCATGGCAATAAACTGGGTTTAAGGGTTTTTGGATGCACAAGTAGTATCTCTACTTAGTACAAAATTTTGGCTAGCAAAAGATCCTAAGCAAGCACCACATGTTGGAGGATCCATAACAATATAACTTCTATGCAAATATACACAACCATAACTCATTACGTTGTCTTCCTTGTCCGACTTCAATTAATTTTCTCATGTTCGAAAATAATTAATGGGTATTCACAATCATAGAAGATGTCCCAGATAATATATTTGTATGTGAAAGTTCTCTTTCTTATACCAATCATTCATGAACTGCTTGTATGACCAATATTGTGATTGTCAAGCTTCAATAGATTTCACTTTCTAAATACAATGTGAAGCTACAACTTGGAATGATATGAACATATAATTTAAACTTCATGATATTCAATTCATTCAACATTTTACTCATAGGATATAAGTGAAGCACAAGAGTAGATGACAAACTACTCCAAAAAGATATAAGTGAAGATCAAGCTAGTAGTTAAGTAAATGGGTAGCTATTTGAGGACTCTCTCTCATTGAAAAAACTTCTAGATCTAAGTATTTTATTAAAACAGCAAGCAAAACAAAATAAAATGACATTCCTAAAATAGCACACATCATGTGAAGAAGCAAAAACTTAGGCTCAACCGAGGCTGGCCAATAATTGTTGATGAAGAAAGGTGGGATGCCTACCGGGGCATCCCCAAGCTAAGATGCTTGAGACTTCTTGGAATATTATCTTGGTATGCCTTGGGAATCCCAAGCTTGAGCATTTGTGTCTCCTTAATTCCTTTTATATCACAGTTTCCCTAAATCTCATAAACTACATCCACACAAAACTCAACGAGAACTCGTGAGATAAGTTAGTATAAATCAACTCAAAACCTTATCATTCTATACTGTAAAAATCACTAAAATTATAATTTAACATTTCATACTAAATGCCTTCGCATATTTGATAGTCCTATCCTCGAATAAAATCATTAAATAAGAAAACATATGCAAACATAACAGCAGTCTGTTACAACAGGACAATTTGTAAAGGATGCAAGAAGATTCATACTTCTTTAACTCCAAAAATTCTGAAAAATTACCACACTGTATAAAATTTATCATAGCTTACTGTGTAAAAATTTCAAGATTTTATCATTTTCTGACATTTTTTAAGAATTCACGCACTAGCGTGCAACTTTCTGTTTTCAAACAGCCACATATAGACTTGCAAAATAAGCATGGCAAAGGCTATACTTGACATTTTTATTGAAGTAAAAGATACAAAACATTATTCTAAATAATAGCAAGCAAATCCTAACAAAATAAAATGACACTCCAAGCAAAACACATATCATGTGACGAATGAAAATGTAGCTCCAAGTGAGGTTACCGATAATATTAGAGACGAAAGAGGGGATGCCTTCCGGGGCATCCCCAAGTTTAGTTGCTTGGATCTTCCTTGAATATTACCTTGGGGTGCCTTGGGCATCCCCAAGCTTAGGGTTTATCACTCCTTCTTCTCCTCATATCGATATCCCACCCAAAACTTGAAAACATCAATCACACAAAACTTAACGGAACTTCGTGAGATAGGTTAGTATGATAAAGACAAATCATTCACTTTGGTACTATCAAAGACAAGATTCATATTTTTTGTACATTATCATTTCCACAATTTATATTGTGCAATATAAGCCATAGAAACTACAAAACAAGCAAACTATGCATTGAAAATAGAATCAGTCAAAAATAGAATAGTCTGTAATGATCTGGACAATGACCGTACTTCCGTAAATCTAAAAATTCTGAAAAACTAGGACACCGTAGGAAATTTGTATAACAATCATGTGTAAAAAAATATGAATTTTATCACCTTCTAGTGAATTAAAACAATAATTTTCAGTAGCATCATGTATGAATTCAACAATATAGCCATCACATAAAGCATTCTTTTCATGATACATAAGCATAGAAATTTTATTACTCTCCACATAAGAAATTTCTTCTCACGAATAGTAGTGGGAGCGAACTCAACAAAATAACTATCATGAGGTACTTCATTGACATAATCAAATTGAATGTTAAAATCATGATGACAAGTTTCATGATTATCATTATTCTTTATAGCATACATGTCATCACCATAATCATCATAGATAGCAACTTTGTTGTCAAAATCAATTGAAACCTCTTCCAAAATAGTGGATTCATCACTAAATAAAGTCATGACCTCCCCAAATCCACTTTTATAATTATCACAATAAGATTCAACACTCTCCAAAATAGTGGGATCATTATTACATAAAGTTGACACTCTTCCAAACCCACTTTCATCAATATAATCATCATAAATAGGAGGCATGCTTTCAACATAATAAATATTCTCATCAATTTTGGGGGGACTAAAAATATCATCTTCATCAAATATAGCATCCCCAAGCTTATGGCTTTGCATATCATTAGCATCATGGATATTCAAAGAATTCATACTAACAACATTGCAATCATGCTCATCATTCATGGATTTTTTGCCAAACATTTTACTGAATTCTTCTTCTATAAATTGAGCACAATTTTCCAATCCATAATTTTCAAGAAACACATGATAAAGATGAACAATATGAGGCCACCTCAATTCCATTTTTTATTTTTATTTTATAACCAAACTAGTGATAAAACCAGAAACTAAAATATTCAATTCCGAGATCTAAAGATATACCTTCAACCACTCACCTCCCCGACAATGGCGCTAGAAAAGAGCTTGATGTCTACTACACAACTTTATTCTTGTAGACTCGTGTTGGGCCTCCAAGCGCAGAGTATTGTAGGATAGTAGCAATTTTCCCTCGAGTGGATGACCTATGGTTTATCAATGTGTGGGGTAGGATGAAGATGGTCTCTCTCAAACAACCTTGCAACAAAATAACAAAAAGTCTCTTGTGTCCCCAACACACCAAATACAATGCTAAATTGTATAGGTGCACTAGTTCAGCAAAGATATGTTGATACAAGTGTAGTAATGATAGTATATATTGATTTTTCTAATAGGAATAATAAAAAACAGCAAGGTAGCATGTAACAAAGTGAGCACAAATGGTATTGCAATGCTTGAAAATGAGGCCTAGGGTTCATAATTTCGCTAGTGTAATTTCTCAACAATGCTAATATAATCGGATCATATAACCACCCCTCAACGTGCGATGAAGAATCACGCCAAAGTTCTTGTCAAGCAGAGAATATAAGACGAAATTGTTTGTAGGGTATGAAACCACCTCAAAGTTATCCTTTGTGATCGATCTATCGAGTTATCCCTATAAGTGTCACAAACAACCCAAGAGTTCATACTAGAATAACACCATATGATACACATCAACAAACTCTAATGTCACCACGAGTATCCATGAGTTGATTATATGATATGCATCAAACAATTTCAAATTCATAATACTCAATCCAACACAAAGAACCTCAAAGAGTGCCCCAAGATTTCTACCGTAGAAACAAGGACGAAAACGTGCATCAACCCCTATGCATAGATTACCCCAATGTCACCTCGGGAATCCGTGAGTTGAGTGACAAAACATATATCAAGTGAATCAATATGATACCCCATTGTCACCATGGGTATTCATAGCGAGACATACATCAAGTGCTCTCAAATCCATAAAAGTATTCAATCCAATAATAACGAAATCTCAAAGGGAAAAATCAATTCATGACAACAACATAGAGAGGGAGAAACACCATATGATCCAACTATATTAACAAAGCTCGTGAAACATCAAGATCATGCCAAATTAAGAACACGAGAGAGAAAGATTAAACACATAGCTACTAGTACAAACCCTCAACCCCAAGGGTGGACTACTCCCTCCTCATCATGGTGGCTGCCGGGATGATGAAGATGGCCTCCGATGATGATTTCTCCCTCCAGCAGGGTGCCGGAACAGGGTCTAGATTAGTTTTTTTTGTGGCTACAGAGGCTTGGGCCAGTGGAACTTCTGATCTAGGGTAACTTTCGGGGGTTTCTGAATATATAGGATTTTTTGGCGTCGGTTTCACGCGAAGATGGGCCTGAAGGAAATATGCCCTAGAGGCAATAATAAAAGTTGTTATTTATATTTCCTTATATCATGATAAATGTTTATTATTCATGCTAGAATTGTATTAGCAGGAAACTTAGTACATGTGTGAATACATAGACAAACAAAGTGTCACTAGTATGCCTCTACTTGACTAGCTCGTTGAATCAAAGATGGTTGTGTTACCTGACCATAGACATGAGTTGTCACTTGATTAACGGGATCTCATCATTAGAGAATGATGTGATTGACTTGACCAATTCCGTTAGCTTAGCACTTGATCGTTTAGTTTGTTGTTATTGCTTTCTTCATGACTTATACATGTTCCTATGACTATGAGATTATGCAACTCCCGAATACCGGAGGAACACTTTGTGTGCTACCAAACATCACAACATAACTAGGTGATTATAAAGGTGCTCTACAGGTGTCTCCGATGGTGCTTGTTGAGTTGGCATAGATCAAGATTAGGATTTGTCACTCCGATTGTCGGAGAGGTATCTCTAGGCCCTCTCGGTAATGCACATCACTATAAGCCTTGCAAGCAATGTGACTAATGAGTTAGTTGTGGGATGATGCATTACGGAACAAGTAAAGAGACTTGCCGGTAACGAGATTGAGCTGGGTATTGAGATACCGACGATCGAATCTCGGGCAAGTAACATACCGATGACAAAGGGAACAACGTATGTTGTTATGCGGTTTGACCGATAAAGACCTTTGTAGAATATGAAGGAGACAATATGAGCATCCAGGTTCCGCTATTGGTTATTGACCGAAGACGTGTCTCGATCATGTCTACATAGTTCTCGAACCCGTAGGGTCCGCACGCTTAACGTTCGGGGACGATCGGTATTATGAGTTTATGTGTTTTGATGTACCGAAGGTTGTTCAGAGTCCCGGATGAGATCACGGACATGACGAGGAGTCTTGAAATGGTCGAGACATAAGGATTGATATATTGGATGACTATATTCGGACACCGGATGAGTTCCGGGGGTCACCGGATATTTATCGGAGTACCGGGAGGTTATCGGAACCCCCGGGGGATCTAATGGGCCAACATGGGCCTTGTGGGAGAGAGAGGAGAGGGCATAGGGATGGCCACCCCCCCTTGGGAGTCCGAATTGGACAATGAGGGGGTGGCGGTGCCCCCTCTTTCCTCCCTCTCTCCCTCTCCTTCCTTCCCCCTTCTCCTACTCCTACTAGGAAAGGGTAGTCCTACTCCCGGCGGGAGTAGGACTCCCCCTTGGTGCGCCCTCCTCCTTGGCTGGCCGCCTCCCCCTAGCTCCTTTATATACGGGGGCAGGGGGCACCCCAAGACACACAAGTTGATCATTGATCTTTAGCCGTGTGCGGTGCCCCCCTCCACCATAATCCACCTCGGTCATATCGTTGTGGTGCTTAGGCGAAGCCCTGTGTCGGTAGCTTCATCAACATCGTCATCACGCCATCGTGTTGATAGAACTCTCCCTCGAAGCTCTACTTGATCGTGAGTTCGTGGGACGCCACCGAGCTGAACGTGTGCAGATCGCGGAGGTGCCGTACGTTCGGTACTAGGATAGGTCGATCGTGAAGACGTACGACTACATCAACCGCATTGTCATAACGCTTCCGCTTACGGTCTACGAGGGTACGTGGACGACACTCTCCCCTCTCGTTGATATGCATCACCATGATCTTGCATTTGCATAGGATTTTTTTTGAAATTACTATGTTCCCCAATAGGGCCTCAGGGGGCCCACTATTCACCAGGGCACGCCAGGGGGGCGGCGCTCCCTGGTGCCTTATGGGCAGCAGGGCCCCCCCCTCCGGTGGTCCTTTGCTCCAGTATTTTTCTTTTCTTCCAAAAAAATCGTCAAAAAGTTTCGTCCAATTCCGAGAACTTCTATTTCTGAACAAAAAACAACACCATGGTAGTTCTGCTGAAAACAACGTCAGTCTGAGTTAGTTCCATTAAAATCATACCAAAACCATATAAAATTGTTGTAAACATGGCATGAATACTTCATAAATTATAGATATGTTGGAGAAGTATTAGTCGTTACGTTGACAATGAACGCATACCTCTCAAATTTATATTCATCTCTATTTTAAAAGCTTCGAGCTCTGGCACCTCTCCAAATCCCTGCTTCCGTCTGCGAAGGGCCTATCTTTTACTTTTATGCAAGAGCCAGTAGTATTCCTTATCATTTCAACCTCAATTATTCTCTAGTTGGCAAGTACCATGTGGTGGGGAAAGATCCAAGCATATATGGCCATTCAAATATATTTGATCATGAATTATTATTGTTGACAATTATCTATATGATAAATAAGTTGGAAGGAGAAACACTAATCCCCTATATTACTCTGTGTTCGATGGATGCTATTTGTTCTAAAAATATGCTTCGAGTGTCAGCAATCATGGAAGACTATATGATAGTTGAGTATTTGAAATTTTCTAAATCAAAAGATGAATTGCAATTGTTTGATGACTAAGGACATAGTTTGTTAGTTTTCAAGAAAGTTTATGGTATGTACTTTAACATGTGAATAGCTTGCTACTTGATCATGAGAACTTTTATGAGATGAGCTACTGTTTATGATATATAATGATGCTAGAAAAAGTGTTTGGAACTATCATTGATCAAACTTGTGCACTTGCTAGCATTCACACTTCATAAATTATTCCTTTTATCAGTTACCTACTCGAGGACTAGCAGGAATTAAGCTTGGGGATGCTGATACGTCTCCAATGTATCTATAATTTATGAAGTATTCATGCCATGTTTACAACAATTTTATATGGTTTTGGTATGATTTGATTAGAACTAACCCGGACTAACATTGTTTTCAGCAGAACTACCGTGGTGTCGATTTTTGTGCAGAAATAGAAGTTCTCGGAATGGGCTAAAAATTTATCGTGATTTTTTATGGACCAAAAGAGACTCCTGAAGCAATGGAGCTGGGCCAGGAAGTGGATGAGGGATCCACAAGCCTGGGGACGCGCCCACCCCCCTTGGGCACGCCCCCGAGCTTGTCGGCCCCTCGGCAGCCCCTTGACGGGAGACCGATGCCAAAAATTCTTATAAATACCCAAACCCCCAGAAAGAACCCTAGATGAGAAGTTTCACTGCTGCAAGCCTCTATAGCCACAGAAAACCAATTGGGACCCTATTCTGGCACCCTACCGGAGGGGGAAATCATCACCGGAGGCCATCTTCATCATCTCGGCAGCCACCATGATGAGGAGGGAGTAGTTCACCCTCGGGGCTGAGGGTATGTACTAGTAGCTATGTGTTTGATCTCCCTCTCTTGTGTTCTTGATCTGGCATGATCTTGATGTACCGCGAGCTTTGTTTATAGTTGGATCTTATGGTGTTCTTCCCTCTCTACCTTCTTGTGATGAATTGAGTCTTGCTCTTTGAGATTTTGTTATGTTGGATTGAGTATTGGATTTGAGAACACTTGATGTATGTTTTGCGATGGGATATCTGTGGTGACAATGGGATGTTCTATTGGTTCACTTGATGTATGTATTGGCACT
The DNA here is from genome assembly GCF_018294505.1 of Triticum aestivum. Lineage (NCBI taxonomy): Eukaryota > Viridiplantae > Streptophyta > Magnoliopsida > Poales > Poaceae > Triticum > Triticum aestivum. Next base: position 370,921,944 of record NC_057804.1, on the reverse strand, counting down.
CAACTCGCGGATTCGCGAGGTGACATTGAGGCAATCTATGCATAGGGGTTGATGCACGTTTTCGTCCTACGTTCTCCGATAGAAACTTTGAAGTGATTCTTTGTTGCACGTTGAAGGATTATCATATGATTTAACTATGTTATCATTGTTGAGAGACTTTACACTAGTGAAAGTATGAACCCTAGGCCTTGTTTTCAAGCATTGCAGTACCGCTTTTGATCACTTTTACTACTAGTTACCTTGCTATTTTTATATTTTTAGATTACTAAAATTCATATCTACTATCCATATTACAGTTGTATCACCATCTGTTCGCCGAACTAGTGCACCTATACAATTTACCATTGTATTAGGTGTGTTTGGGATACAAGAGACTCTTTCTTATTTGGTTGCAGGGTTGTTTGAGAGAGACCATCTTCATCCTACACGTCTCATGGATTGCTAAACCTTTGGTCATCCACTTGAGGGAATATTGCTATTGTCCTACAAAACACTGCGCTTGGAGGCCCAACATGAGTCTACAAGAATAAGTTGCATAGTAGACATCAGACCTCATGAGTATTGGGGTCAGCTAAGAGAATTTGGTGTCGAAGAGTATCAAATTTTGTTGCGTATTCCTGTACTGATCCTATCTGACTCAGCAACAACAACTGACACATATAAAGTTTGTGTTTATCCTTGCCCTACTTCTCTGCAACTACGGCACGCAAATCGTCCCAGTGCTGAAATTGTTTGCGTTTTTGTGCCATTTTTAGCTAGAGAGCTGCATTGCCTACTACATTCAGCGCCGCAAACTTGACTTTCATGTGCTCGGACACTCCATATATGTCAAAATACAACTCACAATTGTCGATTCATACTTGGTAGCCTTCCCCATCAAATTTGAGGAAATCCATCTTTGGTGTGCTACCGAAAGAGGGCTGGATCGAAGGACGCTCACCGTGGAAAGACTCTGGATCAAGCACATGATGGTTGTGGGGAAACGTACCATGAGCTGGAGGCAGAGTAGGGAATTGAGGATCCCCCAACACTGCCCCCCGTTGCTGGTGTTGACCGTCGTGCCCATAGGGCCGATCCACGCCAATCGAGCGCACTTCCCCTGTTGGAGGCGCAATCGAAGAAGAGGCCAGGCCCGGAGGAATCGGAGGCGATTCCAGCGCACTGAGACGCGTGGATACATCATCAACATGCAGTTGAAGAAGCGGCGCCGAGGTAGTGAGAGTTTGCGTCGTCGCCTCCATTGACTGCATCCACGCAGTGAGGCCCTTGAGTTGCTTCGCGATCTCGTCTAGCTTGGTGTACGTCTCCACGTTGTGCTGCTCGATTCCCACCATCGCGGTCGGGATCTGTGCTTGGATAGCGGTAGGCGGTCTTCTCTTGGGCGCCAGATCGACGCCCGGATCGGGCGTTCCTGTCGAAGGATGGGGATTACGGCAGCGGAGCGAATCCACCATCAACCACGATCGGACTGACGGATCGAGCCAGAACGGAGGAGGATTGTCGACTACTGATACCAAATTTTATGCCCACGCTAGAATTCTTCCTTGATTACAGATATAGGATCGGAATACAAGGAAGGGATGAAAGAAGACAGTGCAAAAGGGGAAAAGTATTTTGTTCTTCGACGACCTCTCCTCTGTTCTTTCCACCTACTTATCCCCTTTCGTGTCGATGGTTTCTCCTCACTGGACTCCTTGTTGGGCTTGCCAGGCCCTGTCCAGCCGGCGATTGCATCGAGAGGCTTTGGGTCGTCTTCTAGGGTTGGGCCACCACATAACGTGGCTGCTGCCGGCGGGTCGTCCCGGCGATATTGTGGGATGTAGTCGAAAGGCTCCTTATAGGTTTTGGCAGATCTCACTTTGGCCAGTTTGTCTTCGTCGATAGGATGCAATCTTCGGACGATGTCTTGACGCAAAGGGTATGGTTGCGCAACGGCGACATTGGATTTCTAGCCCAGTGCATGTAGTTACTGGGATCGGGAAAGAATGGTGGCGACAACATATAATTGAATTTGATTTGGTGGTACTTCCCGAGCACCCGGTCTTTTGTTCCGGGGTGAAAACGCTAGGACCGAATTGAGGTTATACCTACCAATGACGATGCTTTTGTGCCGTTTTCTTGTTGAAGGCATTGCGGAGATGTGCTCTGGACTCGTTCTTCAGGGTGAGTACCTACATTATGACATTTGGTTGTTGAATCCGGTGACGCTTGAGCATCATTCCTTCCTGAAGGCGTCGTTGTTTAAGGCCATCGTTGTCTTTGTGGTGTGAAGAGATGATTGATGCGGATATGGTTGTTGTTATAGTTTGTTGATCGTTGCTTAATCGCTTTGGAGGTTTTGTTTTTCTCACAGGCATAACTTTGGTCTTGTATGACTTTGCTATTTATCAACGTGTTTATTTTTTATGTGTGCGCTGGTATTGGTTGTATGCATCGTAGCTACGCAAAGGCGGGTTGTTTGCGCTTGATGCTTTATTCTAAGTCAATAAAATCCACCATTTGTCGTAAAAGACAGGGGTTTCAGAGGAGAAAGAGGAGTCATGAAAAGGATGAAGAAGAGCCGAGCGTGTGCAGCCTTATGATCATAGGAAAGAGTATAGGCAGCATGACAGCGTGCGGTGCCAACTACTCCCTTCGTTCTAAATTACTTGTCTTGGATTTGTCTAGATACGGACGTATCTAGACTCATTTTAATGCTAGATACATCCGTATCTAGACAAATCTAAGACAAGTAATTCGGAACGGAGGGAGTATTTCTTTGGTACTAGTAGTAATGGAGGGAGTAGTTTCGTTCTTTTGAGGTAGGGGGAGCTGCTCGATGCATTTTTCTTCTGCTCTTTCGATGCGCTTTGCTTTGAGGGAGAGAGAGAGAGAGAATCTCACACCTGCTATGATTGTTCACTGCCGAGTGAAGTTCCCAGACGAGACGATCAATCCTTTCTGGTCATTTTTGGTAGTGGTGCTGAATGAGTAGGGGCTCAGCGTGGCTGGCTCTAGAACCCAGCTAAGCTAGCTGCTCCATGATGCAGTTTGGTCGTTGCAGGCTCTGGTGGAAAGAAGGATGGCATGTGTCGACCTGAATATGGCCACCTGAATACGCCCATGTGCACTCTGTAATGCAAGCGTCCAGTCACGATATGGTGAGATTTTTGGCATGGATCCATCTGGAATCGGTGGCGGTTCCTGGCGAGTTTTCATAGCCTCACAGGCACAGGCCGGTGGCCCCAACAACAGCATGCTAGAACAGTCAAACACCTTTCCCTGGCTGCACTGCATTCTACTCCTACTACGGGGGCAGGTGGAGGTAGGGTCCCGCGCATGAATGCAGCCATGGGCATGGGCATGGAGCTCTCTCTCGATCCTCGATCGCGTCTGGTCCTTCCTTGGTCGATGCCGCCAGAGCCAGCCACTGCGCGCAAACTGTTGTGGCGAGCAGCGCAAATGAATGCGTATTGATGGCGGCAATCAAGACTCCCCCGCTGCCGCCTCCTGTCATGTCCCAGGTGCCATTAAGTGCGGACGGGGACAAACGGCCGCAGCAGCCAGCACCAATACCCTCCTCCCTTCCCCGCGTCTCGCGCCGCCCTGCCTGCCTGCCTGCCTGCCGCCTCGTCTCCCTTGGCTTGGCTTCGCTCGCGTCTCCTCTTCTCTTTTCTCCCGCTTCCGACTTCCGAGCGCCAGTTGGGTTGGTACGGGTCGGTTTTGAGCGGCGCGCCTGACCTACGCGGCTGCGTGCGCGCCCGTGGCCGGAGGACTGCGGGAACACATGTACTCCCTCTGTTTTAAAATAAATGACTCAACTTTATATTAATTTTAGCATAAAGTTGGGTTATTTATTTTAGAACGAAGGAAGTACGTATGTACTCCGTGCTGCCTGATGGCTCTGTCTTTTGTAACGCAGGGCAGCACGGACGAGACACACAGAGCATGTGCTTACGGTCATAGTTCTTTTCTCTTTTAATTTTTGAGAATGACTTCATGGCAGTAGCCAAGTCTGTTTTAAACCTTGATTTTATATGTAGAACTGCTCGGGATTAAATCTTAAGGATGTGTTTGGTTGAGGAACGAACTGTCAGAATGGAATGGTTCCGTTTTGTAACTGGTCGGCTTTGTTCCTGTGTTTGGTAGGAGCAAAAAGGTAGAATGGATTGGTTCCCTTCCAGTGTTTGGTTTGAAAGCATGAAATGAAAAATAGAATATCACAATTCAAAATTTCGACAATATTTCATTTGTATTTTCAATAAAAAACAGCATAACAATAGATATTGACATAGAACACAACTTTCAACCACAATATAATAAGTGTATCTCCAACGATGACCTATAAATTTTCTCCGCCATCTATCCGTGGACAAGGTGGACCAATTCACACACAAGGATGCGGGAGGCCGCCATCCAACGCTGTCCACGTACACTTTAACCCGCATTTGAAATAACCGGATGAAATTCATGCAAACCGACCGACATTCATCATAGCTCGGATAGAAAATAGCATAAATCATCCATACAGAGAATGCAAATTAAGTCTAGCATAATAATGTCTCAAATTCGACTAGATTAACCAGATAACCAACAAGGTTTTCATCAATGGATCATGCCCTCCCACACATACTCCCCCTTCAGCTTCATTCAACAGTGTGTGTACATAAATGGTCATCCCTCTGTCTTGTGGTACATGACGGTAGCGTGTGCGGGCTACATAATTCGTAGACCAACATTGAGTGAACGAAGCAACACGTTGAGCAAGAGGAAGCAAAACTTCCAATCTCGTTCTCTGTCGTGTGCAATGGTCACCTTGCCTCAAGCTGACGAACCATGTTACAAAACTTGGCGACGCTGGTCTGGATAGTGTACCAGCGATAGGATAATGACCCCACATTTCGTTCTTAAATGATGTGCATGTCGTAGAGCGCAATGTGCTTTCGTGCGTGAAACGATTCATGCACTTGTTGCCAGAAGGTCCCCCCTCTGTTCATCTTTCGATGCTTTGTGCTCCGAGCTCAGGATGTTTTGATAACCCACAAGCATAGGGGATCGTTTGTAGCCTTTTTCGATAAGTAAGAGTGTTGAACCAACGAGGAGCTAAAGGTAAGATTATATTCTCTTCAAGTTCTATCGACCACGGATACAACTCTCTGCACACCAATGTTTGCTTTACCTAGAAACAAGAAATAAAACTACTTTTCAAGAATAAAAATAGAAGTACTTTGCATGAGTAATAAAGATAATTGGTTTAGTAGAAAGATTTTGTAGAACAACGAGAAAGATTGTCCCTAGGTAATTGAATATAACACGGTAGATGCGTATCATATGCAATGAGAGAGAGGCATACACAAAACATACTTTTCGTACTTGGATCATATGCACTTATTATTGAAACTCTAGCAAGCATCCACAACTACTAAAGTTCATTAAGGTAAATGCAGCCATAGCATTAAGTAACAAGTCCCCTTTACTCGCATACGCAACAACCCTTTACTTGGGTTTAAGCCTCTGTCACTCTCACGGCCCACTATAAGAGAATCATGAACGTATTGCAACACACTACAGTGGGAATTCCCACATGTGTGTGCAACTCAGAAGGCACCATATTAACATACAACTCCATCAATCACACCATTCCACAATTAAACCACAGGACAAAAAAATCTACTCAAACATCATCGGATGGCAACACATCATTGGATAATAATATGTGGCATAAAACATCATGTTCAAGTAGAGATTATAGCGGAAAAAGAGAGGTTACACCGTTGTAAGGAGAGGGGGAGAGTTGGTGATGACGGCGACGAAGTTGTTGGTGTAGACCGCCGTCACGATGGTTCCCCCGGCGACACTCTGGCGCCACCTAGAGAGAGAGGGGAGAGCCCCCATCCTTCTTCTTCTTCTTCTTCCTTGGCCTCCCCCCTAGATGGGAGGAGGATTTCCGCTCTGGTCCTTGGCTGCCACGGCTCCCGTAGGGCAGGAGCACCTCCGTGATTGGATCTCTCTCTCTTTGTTTCACATTCATGTTTTCTAGCCCTTCACCGTTTCTTGTATTAACAGAGATCCAAATACCATGTCAGCTCTATGTGACCATGCAAAGCGATATGACAATGAACACTCAAGTCATGTGAATAACAATGGAAGTTGCATGGCAATATATCTCGGAATGGCTATGGAAATGCCATGATAGGTAGGTATGGTGGTGATATGTCTCCAACGTATCTATAATTTTTGATAGTTCCATGCTATTATATTATCCATCTAGGATGTTTTATATGCATTTATATGCTATTTTATATGATTTTTGGGACTAACCTATTAACCTAGAGACCAGTGTCAGTTTTCTGCTTTTTCCTTGTTTTTGAGTTTTACAGAAAAGGAATACCAAACGGAGTCCAATTGACGTGCCAATTTTTGATGATTTTTTATGGACCAAAAGAATCCCCCAGAGTAAAAGAGTTGGCCAGAAGAGTCTCGGACTGCCCACGAGGGTGGGGGGGGCGCCCACCCCCCTAGGCGCGCCCCCCCTATGTCGTGGACGGCTCGAAGACTCCCCCGTGACGCCCTCGATTCAACCGTACACTAATCATACACGCAAATGTGTACGATCAAGATCAAGGACTCATGGGAAGATATCACAACACAACTCTAGACACAAATTAAAATAATACAAGCTTTATATTACAAGCCAGGGGCCTCGAGGGCTCGAATACATACGCTCAAATACACAAGAGTCAGCGGAAGCAACAATATCTGAGTACAGACATAAGTTAGACAAGTTTGCCTTAAGAAGGCTGGCACAAAAGCATCTACAATCGAAAAGGCAAGGCCTCTTGCCTGGGAGCCTCCTAACTACTCCTGGTCATCAGCGGTCTCCACATAGTAGTAGGCACCAGCGGTGGCATCTGGCTCTTGGGCTCCGACATCTGGTTGCAGCATCCGGGAAGAATGGAAAGAGGTGGAAAAAGGGGAGCAAAGCAACCGTGAGTACTCATCCAAAGCAAAGTTCAAAAAAGCGCTAGGCGCTAATTATGCGTTTGGGCACCTACTTGCGCTTTTCTAGCTTAGGCGTGATTAGGCGAAATTAGACGCAATTAGGCGTTAGTACTGTAATGTGAAGAAATAAGCTAGATGGGCTGGGCTAGCCCACTAAACCATAGGCCCATCTTCATATCCTCCTACTAAAAGCTCTCGTCTGCTGCAGTCGATAGGAAATTTAGGTTTCCTCCTCACGCCGCCTCCCCCCCTCATCCTTTCTGTCTCGTTGCACGAGGCTGCCTCCCTCCCTCTTCCTCTGTCCCTTGTCGGAGAAGCTCGATCCCTCGCCGGAGAAGCTCAATCTCTCGCTGGAGAAGCTCGATTTGTCGTCGGGGCAGTTGAATCCCTCGTCGGAGAGGATGAATCCTCGCAGGGGAGGTCGAATCCTCGTCGGGGAGACTGATTTCTCACCTCAGAAAGCTGATTCCTCGCCGGAGAGGGTGATTTCTCGCCGGAGGACCTCGTCGGCCGCTTTTTTGAGCGCCTAGGGACAAAGCGAGGCGCTATGCCAACGCGCAGCGCTTAAGCGCGCCTAGGCGAGCGCCTAATAGTGCCTTCTTGAACAGTGATCCAAAGTACTTGCAAGCAAGGATCTACACTACATATGCAACATTATCAAAGAAAGGCTGTATATGTGGACTGGGTTGCAGAAATGCCAGAATAGAGAGAAGGCCTAGTCCTATCGAAGACTAGCATCTTCTGGAAACCACTTTCTTGCAGCAAACAGGAGGGAGTAGAGTAGCATAAAGTAAAGTAGTAGTAGTGTTATCAACCTCGGCCAGAGATCCTTTCTCGACTCCCTGCAAGAAAGCAATCCCAGAGCCATACTATCCATTTCTCATCACAATCCAATTCTCATCACAAGTATCCAGTTCTAGTTGTATCGATCGGGATACAACTCCGAGCGTCCGTTACCGTAGGACAGGCTATCGATAGATGTTTTCTTCCCTGCAGGGGTGCACCAACTTACCCACCACGCTCGATTAACTCTGTCCGGACACACTTTCCTAGGTCATGTCCGGCCTCGGCCAAACAATACGCCGCAACCCGAGCTAGGCTTAATAGAGAGGTCAAGCACGCCGGACTAAACCTATGCCCCCAGGGGTCATGGGCCATCTCCCAGGGAACTCCTGCACGTTGCGTACGCGGCCGGTGAGCAGACCTAGCTACCTCCTTTAAAAAGGAAGGTGCTTACCAGTCCAACCCGGCGCACGCCGCTTAGTCGCTAACGTCTATTAAGCTTCGGCTGATGCATACGACGCAGAACGCCCATACTATGCCCACGTGATGGTTAGTGCTATCAGGCCAGAGGCCCCTCGGATCAAATATACAAATCGTAGTGGATTAGGAACGCACGGTAACAAGCAGAGACTCACGAAATATGTGACCCCGTTGCCCCATCTCGAGGACTTGCAGCAAGGGCTAAGAATGCCCGGCCACGCCTCGTAACTATCTCTCGGGCACCTTCCAGGTCAACCCATCTCCACATCACTCGCGGGTACCCCTCAGGGTCGACCCGCCTTTCCAAGTAACAGTTGTAAGGTCCAAGTATCCGTGTGTCCAACCATCAAGGGGAAAACCCGAGGAATCACCCCCGGTGAATTCCACTGGATGTAATCATCAAGGTGAACGTAAGAGGAACCACCCCTGAGGTTCACACTTGAGGGGTTGCACGACAGAGCCGTATCGAAAGTGGTTAAGGCGGAATCACCCTCGATGACCACGACCGAATAGCTACACTACAGGGTTAACATCAAAAGTGATGTAGAGGTCTCACCCTCGGCACTCGATAGTAACCCAGTAGTGTCGAGCAACTAAGGGGAAAGTGATGTGCGGTGTCGGGGCCTGGTCTTCGATCCCGTTGATCGGGTCTTCAATGATGAAGCAGGGGCAACAAGGACAAGGTGGGGGTCACTGATGGATCACTAACCAACCTATACTAAGCAGTTTAGAATAAGCAGGTAAGGTACAACAGCAGATACAAAAGCAGGCTATGCATCAGAATAGGAGCAATCAATAACAATAGCAAAATCTAATGCAAGCATGAGAGAATGCAATGGGCGATATTGAGATGATCAAAGGAGGGGCTTGCCTTGAAACTCTGCTGAAAAGGAAGAAGTGTCGTCGGTGACGTAGTCGATCACAGGAGCATCATCGGTCTCGGAGTCTACCGGAGAGAAGAGGGGGAAGAAACAGTAAATACATAGCAAGCAAGTGTATAACAGGACAACAGGCAGAGCTAGACGTGTTCTAACGCGGTGCTATACGTTACCGGCGAAGGGGATAACATCCGGGAATGTTTCCCCGAAGTTTGGCATTTTTGGATCGATGAAACGGAGGGGAAAGGTTGCATGTTCGCTATGCTAGGGACGTGTGATAGACAAACGGACCGCGTATTCGGATTCGTCTCGTCGTTCTGAGCAACTTTCATGTAGAAAACATTTTCATCCGAGTTACGGATTATTTATTATGATTTTTCAAAGTTTTAAAACAATTTTGGAATTAACAAGATTAATTTAATTCGAAAATAAACTGCTAGGTGTACACGGAAAAGTGTACACAACAGAGGGCTGTGAGGCTGACTGTGGGGCCAGGTCAACTGTTGACTCAACAGTCGTCAATTGACCGGTCAAACGTGAATAGTGTTGTGGGGCCCATGTGTCATTGTCTTAGGTAGTTTTGATTTAATTTAGCATTTTAAATTATTAGCAGGGCCCGCATGTTAGTGCTTTAGTTTTAACAACTAGCTATTTAGAGGGGGGGTCCATCGGTTAATGAGGGTTAGGGGAAATTAATCACTAAAGGGGGATTAGCCCCCCTAATTAAGCATGCCGGCCCCACGGTTGGGCGGCACGCGCGGCTACTCGCAGGGGAGCGCCGGCGGCCAGCGCATCGCGCGCCGGGGAGGAAAACAGGGCACGGCCCCAGGCAGGAGAGGCCCTGGCGGGCTCGCGGTCGGGTGGCGAGGCAGCGCCGGGGTAGGCCGGGGCGTGGTGGCCGAGGACGTGGCGTGCGGGGCTGCGGGGGCAGTAGCAAGCGCGGTGGGCGCGGGTAGGGTCGCTCAGCGCGGCAGTAGCCAGAGGCAAATCAGGGCAAAGTAGCAGCGGCGCTCTACGGCAAGGAGCATCGGTTTAGCAGCAGTTGCCGTAGCGAAGAGCAGCGGCACAGCTAGCAGCCGCAGCTCTAAACAGCAGCAACGCACAACAACGTAACCGTAGCAGCACGGCACGCACGTACGCATACGCGTACATGGGAGCTCGGGTGTGCTCGAGGACGCAGCTATGGCAAGAAATCAAGGGGGCAAGGAGGGGGATGGACGCGGCTCACTGCGAGGGATGTCGTGGACGTGCTCGGAACCGCGGCGAGGCACCGGTGGTGGAGATCGACGGTGATGGCGCCGTGGCCGTGGCGGGGAAGACGACCAGATGGCGAGGTTGTGGAAGGCTTCAGCTCGAACCGGTGGTCGTAGGCGATGAAGACGAGGCTGACGAAGCTCTAGAGCATATCCTCGCAGGTCGGGGATGGCTCCGGCCATGGGAACGGCGGTGGTGCGGCCATGGACGCGCTCGGGGCAGGGGAGATCTGTGGGGAGGGAGAGAGGGAAGGAGTGGGGGAGCCAGTGGGGTGGATGGGACTGAGGGGTCGCGGCGTCGGCGCCCTTATCCCCTCGTGACGTCGGCGCCGGTGAGAGGGTCCGAGGCGACCTGCCCCTGTAGCGACTCGGTCGCACGAACATGAAAGATGGGAGGAACCGGGGATGGTGGGCTGGCCTTGCGATCCAGCTGGGCCGAGACCCAGTTGGGAAGGGGGGGGGGTCCTTTTCTCTATTTTAATTTCTTTTATTTTATATTAAAAGGATAGCTTACTGTTTTGGATGGAATCACGACATCAAATGATTTTTATTGAATGTGAAACTTAGCAGTAATTCAGTCACAACCTTGTGGTGTTCCCTAAAAAGTTTCAGGGTCAATGGAATTGTTCAAGCATTTTTAGAAATTGAAAAGGTCATTTAATATGATGTTGGACCACTTTATATTTTCCTAGGGATTAAATGGTGAGTCAAATGAAGTTGGTTTCATCAATAAGATGAGCAGGGGAATTTATAGATTTACTTGAACATTTTAGTTTTACTGCATCAAGAAATAATTTATTTGACTTTATTTTAAAAATTGAATTTGAATTGGTTTTGAATCAAAGTGAGATTAGCAACAGTAAAAGTGATGACTGGGCATCATTACTAGGGGATTACTGTAGCTTGCTTATCCGGGCGTTACAAATCTCCTCCACTACAAGAAATCTCGTCCCGAGATTTAAGAGCTGGAGTAAGGGGAAAGCTATAAGGACAACTGTCTGAAAGGATCTGCATCCGGTAGTTATCTCAAGGAAGGAGATTTTAGAAGAACCAGGACGTATTGAGAGTGCTATACGGAGATTTAACAAGTTTTAACCAGGTAGGCATCCAGCTAATGCCTAAAATAGGCGATGAAGGGGTTTAGAGCAAAGAAGAATAATGTTGCCTCTAATACCGAAATGAAACATGGTGAGGAAGTTAGCTCGTGTATTACATACGAAGCCGAGTGCCAAGAATATTTCGGAATCAAGGTTGTATAGGAGAGTCAGGTTCCGATCCTGTGGAACTGTGGGTTATGAGCCCACCATGTGGGTTAAAAGTAGAAAGAGGGCCAATAGCAAGGCATGTGAGATGATAGACTATCAATTATGTTGCCAACAACGTTGGTACCAAGGGAGAGGAATGGAGAGAACTATTTTCCTGCTCGTTGAACGAGGCGGACCAATAGGCAAAGTTCTCATCCATCGGTGGTTACCGGAGTGTTAACAACAATAATAACAAGGTCTTACTGACAAATTGTACACCGAGGTGTTTTCATAAGTGGGGGACTGTTACTGCTTAGATCTCATAAACCACAAGAAAGGTTAAAGAAAACAATGGAAAAGAAAAGGTGATCGTTAGATTAATCAGAACATTGGAAAGAAAAATGTGTTTACACACAAGAATTGGGAGTATATCCTTCCCAAGGGGAAGCGGAGCAGGATATACAAGATATGACAACAAGTTCAAAAGCATTTAGATAAAGGGGACGAGGGAAGAATCATGATATTACCCATACAATGGTGTTTGGATAATAGATCAAGAAACAATCGACAATGTGCTTCCAATGTTCTTGTTGATATTCGGAATACCTCAGTCATGCTTCGAGGTAGCATTAACATGGTGTTACAAGTAGGGGTTGGAGTTGAAGATCACAAGAAATACTCAAGGAACAATTGCAGGAATAGCAAGGAGTCCAAGGTATACCCAAGACATGATCAAACATGTGTTGGAAAGGAGACACGGGGGGGTTGTCGATGATAACTCAAATCATCGAAGGTCAAGGAGGGTATTTCTCACCACGAATTCGATCGATATGTTGGAAGAGCTTAGAATGTTGACGAGCATGACACAGTTGTCGAGTGATTTCAGGAAGATGTAATCGATCGGCGATGACATCAAGTCAAAGGAATGATGAAGCGAAAAGTTATTGGAACCACGGGTACATCACAAACTAGAAAGCAAGCTTGCTATTCAAGGCGAAATGGTATGACGAGGAAGATCGGCATAAGCTTAGCTCATCATCGAAAATTTTGTTCCGGGAAGAAGGACTAGGTAGCACAGTTAAAATTTACACGATAGTGATATAGCTAAACATGCTAGGAATAACGTGAGGTGGTATCTAACTCCCCAGCAACAAAGTACTAGGAGTGTTGTATCACCGAGCGGAATCGATTCATTGTTCGGTGGTCTCGGTTGACGACAACCCAGATGCTGTGGAGTTACTGTGACGCCCGGATAATTAGGCTATAGTAATCCCATGTTAACGATGCCATGTCACCTCGGTTACTATTGCTAACCTCGCGATAGATCGAAACCGATTCGAATTCAAACTCAAAATCAATCAAACAATAAAAGTTTTCGAATATTAAAACTAAAATGTTCGGAGTGATCCAACTAATGCATAAGTAATTATGGTGGAGAAACCTAAATTTAATAAAATGTTTAAGTGTTCAAAATAATTAAAACTGTAGGTTAAATAAGAAAATAAATGCATTTTAAATTTTTATAAAGTATTAAACTATTTTAGTTGGGATAAGAATTGGTGTGGCAGTGGTTTATTTAAAAGTACCAATTTAGGTGTTAGTGATAATTTTTACTAAAGCTAAAATAAAATGTAACTAAAATAAAATAGGAAAGAATAAATAAATAAAAAGGAAATAAAACTAAGCCAAAACAAAAAGGAACTCCCCCCCCCCCCGCGCCGGGCCTTAGCCCATCTGGCCATCCAACCAGACCGGCCCAAACCCCCCTCCATATCCCCTCCGGGGGAAACCCTAACTCCCGACCGCACACATCCACCCCCCACTCCCACGTCGCTCTCTCCCCCTCCCCGATCCAGATCTGGATCGGGGGAACGAACCCACGACGCCCCGCCCCGTCGCCCTCGACTCCTCCCCGCCGGACTGCCTCCCTGTCACCGCGTCGCCGTCATCTCCGTCTCCCCCCCTCGCCCGACGACCCTGCTATGGTGGACACGCCGCCCCGCCGGCGATGAACCCCTTCGCACCTATGCCCCGGCCTCCTCGCCTCGACGCCGCGATGCCGACGTCGTCGCCGGTGCTGCCTCGCCGGACTACCTCATCCCCGCCGCCCCGTCCTCATCCCCTCCCTGAGTGCTTCCCCGACTCCTCCCCGAGCATGCCTCGCTCAACTACAGGGCGCTGTGAGCCCTCTCCCTTTCCCCTTTCCCTCCCTGATGGATTCGTGACCGTGGCCCGTTCTCGTCCTCGCTTCGCTGCCCACGGCAGCGCGTGCTCTGGTTCGTGCTCCCTTTCCCCACGTCCACACGCCCCTGGGATGCGCTCGCCGCGCTGCACCGGCGCCCCGCGCCCGCCTCCACCTCCGCGCGGCCTCGCCGCCTGCTGCCGGGCGCCGTGATGCCCGCGGCCAGCCGGCCAAGAGCCATGGCCGCCGGTCCACCCCCCCGGAAGTGTGCGCTGGCCCCTGGCCGGTGGCGCTCGTGCGCCCCCCCCCCCCCGAGTCCAGGCGCCCGTGCACCCACACCCGATAGCCAACCCGTTTCCCCCGTGTGCCATTGACAACTGGGCCCCACCCCCCCAAAAAAGGGAAGAAGTAAAAAAACAAAAACAAAACTAAAATAATTAATTAATTAATTAATTAAGTTAATTAATTCTGTTATTAATTAATTAGTGAATTAATTAAGTTAACTAATTCTGTTAACTAAACTAATTGAATCTAGTTAACCTAATCTTTTAGTTAAGCTCATTAACTTTGATTACTTAAACTCTGTGAATGATAGTGGGAACTAGCTGTCAGTTTGACTAGTCAACAGTTAGAATTGACCGTTGATGTCATGATGACATCATAAACGATTTTCAATTAAATTAATTCTGCTAATTCTAAAAATCATTTAAAACTTTGAAAAATAATATAAAATAAAACTTAACTCAGATGAAAATACTTTCTACATGAAAATTGCTCAGAACGACGAGACGAACCCGGAAACGCAGCCCGTTCGTTCGCCACGCATCCCTAACCTATCAAACTCGCAACTTTCCCCCTCCGGCTCCTCTGCCCGAAAACACGAAACACCGGGGATACTTTCCCGGATGTTTCCCCCCTTCACCGGCATCACCTCATACCGCGTTAGGGCACACCGAATACCGCGTATTGCCTTGTTACGCTTTGTGATGCTTTGATTGCTCTGTTATTTATTGTGTTCCCTCTCCATTACTTCTTTCCGATAGACCCCGAGACTGTCGGCGACCCCAGTTCGACTACGGAGTTGACGACCCCTACTTGCCAGAGCAACCAGGCAAGCCCCCCCTTTGATCACCAGATATCGCCTACTCTTCTCTATACTGCTTGCATTAGAGTAGTGTAGCATGTTACTACTTTCAGTTAATCCTATACTGCTGAATAGCCTGTCCTTGCTACTACTGTTGTTACCTTTACCTGCTATCCTACTGCTTAGTATAGGATCCTAGTGTTCCATCAGTGGCCCTACACTCTTGTCCGTCTGCCATGCTATACTACTGGGCTGTGATCACTTCGGGAGGTGATCACGGGCATATATTACATATACTTTACACTATTACATTACCTGTGATACTGTTCGGAGATGGGGGCTGAAAGGACAGGTGGCTCCATCCCGGTAGAGGTGGGCCTGGGTTCCCGACGGCCCCCGACTGTTACTTTGTGGCGGAGCGACAGGGCAGGTTGAGACCGCCTAGGAGAGAGGTGGGCCTGGCCCTGGTCGGCGTTCACGGATACTTAACACGTTTAACGAGATCTTGGTATTTGATCTGAGTCTGGCCATTTGGTCTATACGCACTAACCATCTACGCGGGAGTAGTTATGGGTATCCCGGCGTCATGGTATCAGCCGAAGCCTTCGTGACGCCAGCGACTGAGCGGCGCGCGCCGGATTGGAACGTAAGCCTGCTCTTGTATTAAGGGGGCTAGTTCTGCTTTCGGACGCCCTTGCAACGTGCAGGTGTGCTAAGGGCAATGGGCCCAGACCCCTGTGCGCTTAGGTTTAGACCGGCGTGCTGGCCTCTCTGTTGTGCCTAGGTGGGGCTGCGACGTGTTGATCTTCCGCGGCCGGGCATGACCCAGGAAAGTGTGTCCGGCCAAATGGGATCAAGCGTGTTGGGTTATGTGGTGCACCCCTGCAGGGAACCTAATTTATTCGAATAGCCGTGATCTTCGGTAACAGGACGACTTGGAGTTGTACCTTGACCTTATGACAACTAGAACCGGATACTTAATAAAACACACCCTTCCAAGTTCCACAGACAACCCGGTGATCGCTTTTCCACAGGGCGACGAGGGGAGGATCGCCGGGTAGGATTATGCTAGGCTATGCTACTTGGAGATGCTACTTGGAGGACTTCAATCTACTCTCTTCTACATGCTGCAAGACGGAGGCTGCCAGAAGCGTAGTCTTCGATAGGACTAGCTATCCCCCTCTTATTCTGGCATTCTGCAGTTCAGTCCACCGATATGGACCTTTTACACATATACCCATGCATATGTAGTGTAGCTCCTTGCTTGCGAGTACTTTGGATGAGTACTCACGGTTGCTTTTCTCCCTCTTTTCCCTTTTCCCTTCTACCTGGTTGTTGCAACCAGATGCTGGAGCCCAGGAGCCAGACGCCACCGTCGACGACGACTCCTACTACACTGGAGGTGCCTACTACTACGTGCAGGCCGATGACGACGACCAGGAGTAGTTTAGGAGGATCCCAGGCAGGAGGCCCGCGCCTCTTTCGATCTGTATCCCAGTTTGTGCTAGCCTTCTTAAGGCAAACTTGTTTAACTTATGTCTGTACTCAGATATTGTTGCTTCCGCTGACTCGTCTATGATCGAGCATTTGTATTCGAGCCCTCAAGGCCCCTGGCTTGTATTATGATGCTTGTATGACTTATTTATGTTTTGGAGTTGTGTTGTGATATCTTCCCGTGAGTCCCTGATCTTGATCGTACACATTTGCGTGCATGATTAGTGTACGATTGAATCGGGGGCGTCACAAGTTGGTATCAGAGCCGACTGCCTGTAGGAATCCCCCTTCCATACTCCTTGGTCGAAGTCGAGTCTAGTCACTACAAAACTTTTACTAACTTGGTTGTGTGCCTTACGGGCCCACGTCGCCATTGGGTGGTATTAGGATCTTTTACTCCTCGATCTTTACTCTGGGACTCTGAGCTCTCTTCTATTCAGGTTAAATGATTTTGCTAAAAACAAAACTAACTTTAGGTTCTCGCAAGTACTTTCTCCCGGAGAGCCCCTCACTTCAGATGATCGCCTGCTGCACTAGAAGATTCCGAAGTTACTCTACGATGTTCCCTTGAGTCTTTGTGCCATCGCATTTGCGATTTCCTTCCACTGTCAACCCCTATGAAAACTGCATATACTTGCCATTCATACAATCATTCCCCGTTGATCTTGTCATTACAAGATGTCCCAAAATACTCTTTGTTGTCCCAAAAATCCTTTGAGCTCACTGCCTTGCAGTTCTTTACCACATGAATACCCATACGGATAATTCCTTGCACTTATCGAGTATCCGCTCCTTCTCAGTTGTTCATGTGTTTCACTAAAGTCTTTGAAATACCATTCGATCTTCCGAAAATCCTAAGCAGCCTATTGCTACTGAAGTTATTACCTTGCTGCATTATGGTTAATTCTATATATCTAGTAATCTTCGTTGGCATCCTTTGTCATTATCATTTTGGGTCCGTTGATTCGAAATGTTGCGAATGCTCGGAATCATCAGTTGATCCTTATGAATTATCTTCCCGACTCAGACGCCATTTTAAACATGAGCTGGATCTCGACCAATCAAGTTGCCATCGATTGTAACCCCCTATGTCTATTCGGCTATCCATCTTTGATTAGAGCGTATGCTTCTGATCCTTCATTTTGGAAATCATAATTCCTTCATTATGTAAGCATCAAATTTTTCCGATGTTCTATAATCCGATGCATTTGTATTATTTCTTCCTCTTATTGAGTATTGATACTCACATCAGCTCCGTTGTGGACCGCTAGAGCCATTGCAGGGTTATTATCCGTTAGTATCCTCCACATTGAAAATTCTTGTGGGTTATTCCCATGATACATAATGCCTTGGTAAATTGTATCCTCTGCTTTCTCAACCATGCTCTAATTCGAGCTTGAGTTATTTACTTGCGAACTTTGTAGTATATGTTTCCACGATACCCCGATGGGTTGAACCTATGCTTTCCTTAACATGTGTGGACTCGAAAGTTTTCACGAGTCATACTCTTCTGGTATTTTGCCAGATAAAATTTCAACACTACAACTTCTTCAAAAATGAGAAGTGAATGAAATGTTATGCATTGGAGAAGTGGGAGTCGACCTTGAACTTTGTGTTCATGCCCATGGACACGATGTAGATCGTATCATTAAAGCTTCTCTTAAATTAATTATTCCTTTGGTATAAGTTCATTTTATATCTGGGATCTGGCCTTTTGCAATCATGGTTCCGACCATGTTCTCCTTTAAATACCATTTCTTGTGCAAGTTTAAGCACTTGTCTTCTATAGAGCAATACCCCAGTCCAACCTCTACTTGGATCTATCGTCGAGTATTACCCCCTGGTATCTCGAGATTATCATGGAACTACATGACTTCTTATGAGTTATTCATCAAGTGCTACCTTCCCACTGATTCCAATTTTTCACGGGATCTGAGTTATTAAACACTCAAAGACATCGATGACTGAACCGAGTCCGCACTACGGTTCAACATCTCTTCAGTAAGCTTCTATAAGTACGAGTTTGTACCCGATCACGCCATTCCTAGCCTGTTTGGCTATATCATTGTCGTGATGATTCTAACTGTGCTACCTGGTCCTTCTTCTCGGAGCACAAATTTCGACGGTGAGCTAATCTTACAATCGATCTTCCTCGTCATACCGTTCGCCTTGAACAACAATCCTGATTTCAAGTTTGTGTCCTACCCATGGTTCCAATAACCTTCCGCTACCTCATTCCTTTGACTTAATGTCGTCGCTGATTGATTACGTCTTCATGGAATCTCTCGACAAATGTGTCGTGATCATCATGACCGTTTTGAGCTCTTCTAGGATATCATCTGAACTCATGATGACAAATACCTTCCTTTCCCCTCGTTGATTGGTGTTATCCTTGCCAACATTATTGCCTTCCCTCCGAGGCAAACTTGTTCGTGCTTTGTGTTATACCTTGAGTTCCTTGCTACCCAGCATTGTTCTTCTTTACCTTGTAATATTACCACCTTTTATGTCAAGAATGTCGTGGGAATTTCACCACCTCTTGAGAATTCTTGGTATGGTGATACTTCTCACCATCGCCATTCTTCTTGGGTCCTCGTGTTGATTCCAACCAGGGTACCAACAAGTGAGCGGTGTTGTTTGGATTCCGCCCTTCTAGCAACCCTATTGCTTTGAAGTTAATGGTCGGCCGTTCATTCTTAGACTATTGATTATTGAATCACCATTCCGACGTTGGTCGTGCAACCCAGCCCATATTCGGGTGCACCTTTCAACCAATGTTTAAATGTGTATGATGTCCTCGAGCATACATCATTATATCATTTGATCTGGCAAATGTTATCTCTTTGTTCATATAATTGTGGAAATCCATTTTTTTGGAAATCTCAATCAATTAGCGCTGAGTCCACCAGCCATCTCCTCCCCTCTCCTTGATTTAATGATGAACGCTTGTTTTGGAACATGCTTCCATAGTTCATTTCCCGAGAATCTTACAATGTCATCTCGTCAATTTGTGGTGCACCTTTTCTTCTCATGCATCCTAAGTCGGAGGTATCCTGACACCAATCGGATATGAACCTCGGACAGATATGATGGTTGGAACATATTTCCAAGAGTTATAACATTGATCTTTTTATGACCCGGTAAGGTGATGGCATGCCCAGCACACCTGGCCGGATGACCTGCTGTTATAGTTTCCTTATTAGCAAGGTTATCCCTTCTTCCATGAGGAAATTGTAAGACTTATTCTACAAGTTGTTCCTGATGGATCCTTCCTGTATCCAAAGTCTGACCTTTGCTTGAAGACCATGTCAATACTATCTCGAAGCATGTCTGTGGTACTCCGATTTTCAACAAGAACATTTGGAGCCCAATGCTAAATGTTTCCTGCTCAATTATCCAAACACTGCTGTATGGGTAATGTCATGAAATTCCTCTCCCCTTACATAAATGGTTTTCTACTTTCTATCTTGTCATGGATATCATGCTCTGTTTGTCCTTGGGAAGGAAATACCCTGAAATATGTGTTTTAACACATTTTCCTTTCCATTGTTCTGTTTAATCTGATAATCATATTTTCCTTTCTATTGTTTGATTTAACCTTTCTTGTGATCTATATGACCTAAGCAGTAATATTCTCCTGCTTATGTAAACACCTTGTGGTACCGCTCTGTCAGTAAGACCCTGTTACTATTGTTGATGACATTCCGGTAGCCACCGATGGACGAGAACCTTGCCTATTGGCCCGCCTCGTTCAACGAGCAGGAAGATGGTTCTTTCGTCCCTCGCCCTTGGTATCGATGTTGTTGCCGACATAACTGATAGGCTACCCTCTGACACGCCTTACTATCATGACCGTGCAAGATGTCGGCCCCCTTACTACTTTCAACCACATGGTGGGCCCATAACCCATAGTTCCACAGGATCGAAACCTAACCCTCCTGTACACCCCCTGTTCCCAAAGTTATTCCTCGCGCGTGGACTCGTATGTAATTCACGGACCACCGTCCCAAGTGCTCTATTTTGGTATCATACGCAATACTTATTCTCGTTGCCCTGAACCCCTTTCACCTTCTGATTAGGCATCGAACGCTTGCCTATCCGTTTGAAACTTCTCATGGTACCTCCTTACTTTGCTCTCGATATTTTCTTAAGATTCAATTCGAGAGTAACTTCCGCCACCTTCCTCGATGTTATCGACCAGATAGTCAACCTTGTAGAGGTCTGTCCTTTTGAAGCAACCCCCTTATTCTTTCGTAAGTACGATGGAACCCCCCAAAGAAAGGATGTCGACTTCATCTTGATGACCCGAAGCAGAAAAATGAAGACATCAATATAATGGATCGACCACTTTGAGAGGAGCAACCAAGACCGAGAAGATTCGTTAGAATTTCGTAACCAAACGTTTCCCCCTTAGACCCCTCTTAAATCTCAGGACAAGATTTCTTGTAGCGGAGGCGAATTGTGACGCCCGAATAATTAGACTACAGTAATCCCATGTTAACGATGCCATGTCACCTCGGTTACTATTGCTAACCTCGCGATAGATCGAAACCGATTCGAATTCAAACTCAAAATCAATCAAACAATAAAAGTTTTCGAATATTAAAACTAAAATGTTCGGAGTGATCCAACTAATGCATAAGTAATTATGGTGGAGAAACCTAAATTTAATAAAATGTTTAAGTGTTCAAAATAATTAAAACTGTAGGTTAAATAAGAAAATAAATGCATTTTGAATTTTTATAAAGTATTAAACTATTTTAGTTGGGATAAGAATTGTTGTGGCAGTGATTTATTTAAAAGTACCAATTTAGGTGTTAGTGATAATTTTTACTAAAGCTAAAATAAAATGTAACTAAAATAAAATAGGAAAGAATAAATAAATAAAAAGGAAATAAAACTAAGCCAAAACAAAAAGGAACCCCCCCCCCCCCGCGCTGGGCCTTAGCCCAGCTGGCCATCCAACCAGACTGGCCCAAACCCCCCTCCATATCCCCTCCGGGGGAAACCCTAACTCCCGACCGCACACATCCACCCCCACTCCCACGTCGCTCTCTCCCCCTCCCCGATCCAGATCTGGATCGGGGGAACGAACCCACGACGCCCCGCCCCGTCGCCCTCGACTCCTCCCCGCCGGACTGCCTCCCCGTCACCGTGTCACCGTCATCTCCGTCTCCCCCCTCGCCCGACGACCCTGCTATGGTGGACGCGCCGCCCCGCCGGCGATGAACCCCTTCGCACCTATGCCCCGGCCTCCTCGCCACGACGCCGCGATGCCGACGTCGTCGCCGGTGCTGCCTCGCCGGACTACCTCATCCCCGCCGCCCCGTCCTCATCCCCTCCCCGAGTGCTTCCCCGACTCCTCCCCGAGCATGCCTCGCTCAACTACAGGGCGTTGTGAGCCCTCTCCCTTTCCCCTTTCCCTCCCTGATGGATTCGTCACCGTGGCCCGTTCCCGTCCTCGCTTCGCTGCCCACGGCAGCGCGTGCTCTGGTTCGTCCGAGAGCAAGCCCCACGTCCACACGCCCCTGGGATGCGCTCGCCGTGCTGCACCGGCGCCCCGCGCCCGCCTCCACCTCCGCGCGGCCTCGCCACCCACTGCCGGGCGCCGTGATGCCCGCGGCCGGCCGACCAAGAGCCATGGCCGCCGGTCCACCCCCCCCTCGGAAGTGTGCGCTGGCCCCTGGCCGGTGGCGCTCGCGCCCCCCCCCCCTCGAGTCCAGGCGCCCGTGCACCCGCACCCGATAGCCCACCCATTTCCCCCGTGTGCCATTGACAACTGGGCCCCACCCAAAAAAAGGGAAGAAGTAAAAAAAAACTAAAATAAATAAATAAATAAATAAATAAATAAATAAATAAATAAGTTAATTAATTCTGTTATTAATTAATTAGTGAATTAATTAAGTTAACTAATTCTGTTAACTAAACTAATTGAATCTAGTTAACCTAATCTTTTAAGCTGATTAACTTTGATTACTTAAACTCTGTGAATGACAGTGGGACCTAGCTGTCAGTTTGACTAGTCAACAGTTAGAATTGACCGTTGATGTCATGATGACGTAATAAACGATTTTCAATTAAATTAATTCTGCTAATTCTAAAAATCATTTAAAACTTTGAAAATTAATATAAAATAAACCTTAACTCAGATGAAAATACTTTCTACATGAAAATTGCTCAGAACGACGAGACGAACCCGGAAATGCAGCCCGTTCGTTCGCCACGCATCCCTAACCTATCGAACTCGCAACTTTCCCCCTCCGGCTCCTCTGCCCGAAAACACGAAACACCGGGGATACTCTCCCGGATGTTTCCCCCCTTCACCGGCATCACCTCATACCGCGTTAGGGCACATCGAACACCGCGTATTGCCTTGTTACGCTTTGTGATGCTTTGATTGCTCTGTTATTTATTGTGTTCCCTCTCCGTTACTTCTTTTCGATAGACCCCGAGACTGTCGGCGACCCCAGTTCGACTACGGAGTTGACGACCCCTACTTGCCAGAGCAACTAGGCAAGCCCCCCCTTTGATCACCAGATATTGCCTACTCTTCTCTATACTGCTTGCATTAGAGTAGTGTAGCATGTTACTACTTTCAGTTAATCCTATACTGCTGCATAGCCTGTCCTTGCTACTACTGTTGTTACCTTTACCTGCTATCCTACTGCTTAGTATAGGATCCTAGTGTTCCATCAGTGGCCCTACACTCTTGTCCGTCTGCCATGCTATACT
The DNA here is from genome assembly GCF_018294505.1 of Triticum aestivum. Classification (NCBI taxonomy): domain Eukaryota; kingdom Viridiplantae; phylum Streptophyta; class Magnoliopsida; order Poales; family Poaceae; genus Triticum; species Triticum aestivum. The sequence continues at coordinate 370,898,833 of NC_057804.1, read as the reverse complement.
ACTGGGCTGTGATCACTTTGGGAGGTGATCACGGGCATATATTACATATACTTTACACTATTACATTACCTGTGATACTGTTCGGAGATGGGGGCTGAAAGGACAGGTGGCTCCATCCCGGTAGAGGTGGGCCTGGGTTCCCGACGGCCCCCGACTGTTACTTTGTGGCGGAGCGACAGGGCAGGTTGAGACCGCCTAGGAGAGAGGTGGGCCTGGCCCTGGTCGGCGTTCGCGGATACTTAACACGCTTAACGAGATCTTGGTATTTGATCTGAGTTTGGCCATTTGGTCTATACGCACTAACCATCTACGCGGGAGTAGTTATGGGTATCCCGGCGTCGTGGTATCAGCCAAAGCCTTTGTGACGCCAGCGACTGAGCGGCACGCGCCGGATTGGAATGTAAGCCTGCTCTTGTATTAAGGGGGCTAGTTCTGCTTTCGACCGCCCTCGCAACGTGCAGGTGTGCTAAGGGCGATGGGCCCAGACCCCTGTGCGCTTAGGTTTAGACCAGCGTGCTGGCCTCTCTGTTGTGCCTAGGTGGGGCTGCGACGTGTTGATCTTCCGCGGCCGGGCATGACCCAGGAAAGTGTGTCCGGCCAAATGGGATCAAGCGTGTTGGGTTATGTGGTGCACCCCTGCAGGGAAGTTAATCTATTCGAATAGCCGTGATCTTCGGTAACAGGATGACTTGGAGTTGTACCTTGACCTTATGACAACTAGAACCGGATACTTAATAAAACACACCCTTCCAAGTTCCACAAACAACCCGGTGATCGCTTTTCCATAGGGCAACGAGGGGAGGATCGCCAGGTAGGATTATGCTAGGCTATGCTACTTGGAGATGCTACTTGGAGGACTTCAATCTACTCTCTTCTACATGCTGCAAGATGGAGGCTGCCAGAAGCGTAGTCTTCGATAGGACTAGCTATCCCCCTCTTATTCTGGCATTCTGCAGTTCAGTCCACCGATATGGCCCTTTTACACATATACCCATGCATATGTAGTGTAGCTCCTTGCTTGAGAGTACTTTGGATGAGTACTCACGGTTGCTTTTCTCCCTCTTTTCCCTTTTCCCTTCTACCTGGTTGTTGCAACCAGATGCTGGAGCCCAGGAGCCAGACGCCACCGTCGACGATGACTCCTACTACACTGGAGGTGCCTACTACTACGTGCAGGCCGATGACGACGACCAGGAGTAGTTTAGGAGGATCCCAGGCAGGAGGCCTGCGCCTCTTTCGATCTGTATCCCAGTTTGTGCTAGCCTTCTTAAGGCAAACTTGTTTAACTTATGTCTGTACTCAGATATTGTTGCTTCCGCTGACTCGTCTATGATCGAGCACTTGTATTCGAGCCCTCGAGGCCCCTGGCTTGTATTATGATGCTTGTATGACTTATTTATGTTTTAGAGTTGTGTTGTGATATCTTCCCGTGAGTCCCTGATCTTGATCGTACACATTTTCTTGCATGATTAGTGTACGATTGAATCGGGGGCGTCACAGTTACTATGACAGGGGAAAATACCACTCCATCGAAAAATTCATAGGGCGTAGTACAATAGGATGATATCCTCGAGACAGTAGGGGGGTAATACACGAGATAGTTCAGTATAGGGGTTGGATAAGCATATTGATTTGCAGATCAAGTGCTTTAACTTGCCCGCGGCATGGGATCAAAGAAGAACAATCACGGTCGGGACCATGATTGCAAAGAATCAAATTACAGATGCAAGATGAGCTTATACCAAGGGACCATTTGATTATAAGAGAAGCTTCCATGATAAGATCTACATCATGTCTATGGGCAAGAACACAAAGTTCAAGGTCGACTCCCACTTCTTCAATGCATAACCTCTCATTTACTTCTCGCTTCTGACGAAATTGTAGTGTAGAAGTTTTTATCGGCGTAACACGAGAGTATGACCCATAGAAATTTCCGGGTTCACACAAATTATGGAAAGCATTAGTTTAACCCGTCGGGGCATCTTATGAACATTTGCAAAAACTTCAAAGGTAATTAACTCAAGCTCGGAAGCAGAGCATGGTTAACAAAGCAGAGAATACAATTTACCAAAGGCAATATGTATCAGGGGAAGAGCACACAAAAATTTTGAATATGAAGGGAACTGCCGAATAATAATCCAACAAAGGATTCAGCAGTCCTTAATGGATCTGATGTGAGTATCAGTACTCAATAAGAAGAAGGAAAGAATGCAAAGGCATTGGATTATAGAAACATCTGAATAATTCGATGCTTGAGTACAAAGGAGTTATGATTTCAAGTCAAAGGATCAGAAGCAGAGGCTCTGATCAAAAGACGAGTAAGTTGAATAGACTTAGAGGTGCACCCAATCAAATCTTGATTGGGCAAGAACCAGCTCATAACCAGAGCGATGTTGGAGCCGGAAAGAAAATTTCCATTGATTAATTGATGATTGCAAGTATTCGCTCACACGTTGAATCCATAGGAACAGAATGACAACCACACAGAATTTAAAAAAATATTGCTAGACATATGGAATTAATCCTAATGCAAGCAGGCAAGGAGAATCAAGAGCAATAGGCTGTTGAGAATTTTCGGAAGATCACATAGTATTTCCAAGTATTTTGGAAAGCATATGAACAACTGGGGATGAAAGGGTTTGGTGAATTATCCGTAGGGGTATTCATGTGGTAAAGAACTGCCAGGCAGTCGGAAAAAGGATTCCCGAAAGTCAAAGAATACTTGCGGGTATCTTGTAATACCAAGAGCAACAGGGAATGACTGTATGAATGGCAAGTTTACGCAGTTATCCATAAGGATATATCGGTGCTAGGGAATTGCAAAAGTGACGGGCACAAAGTCTCAAGAGAACATCATAGAGTATCTTCAGAATCTTCTGGTGCAGCAGGCGATCATCTGTAATAAGGGGCTCTCCGGGAGGAAGTAGTTACGAGATCCTAATGTTAGAGTTAGCAAAATCATTTAACCCGAAAGGAAGAGAGATCAGAGTCCCAGAGTATAGACGAGGAATAAAAGATCAAAATACCACCCAATAGTGACGTGGGCCCGTTAGACACACAACCATGTTAGTAAAAGTTTTTTGTAGTCACTAGACTCTACTTCGGCCAAGGAGTTGGAAAGGGGGCTACCTACAGGCAGTCGGCTCTAATAGCAACTTGTGACGCCCTCGATTCAATCCTACACTAATCATACACGCAAATGTGTACGATCAAGATCAAGGACTCACGGGAAGATATCACAACACAACTCTAGACACAAATTAAAATAATACAAGCTTTATATTACAAGCCAGGGGCCTCGAGGGCTCGAATACATAAGCTCGAATACACAAGAGTCAGCGGAAGAAACAATATCTGAGTACAGACATAAGTTAGACAAGTTTGCCTTAAGAAGGCTAGCACAAAAGCATCTATGATCGAAAAGGCAAGGCCTCCTACCTGGGAGGCTCCTAACTACTCCTATTCGTCAGCGGTCTCCACATAGTAGTAGGCACCAGCGGTGGCATCTGGCTCCTGGACTCCGACATCTGGTTGCAGCATCCGGGAAGAATGGAAAGAGGTGGAAAAAGGGGAGCAAAGCAACCGTGAGTACTCATCCAAAGTACTCGCAAGCAAGGATCTACACTACATATGCAACATTATCAAAGAAAGGCTGTATATGCGGACTGGGCTGCAGAAATGCCAGAATAGAGAGAAGGCCTAGTCCTATCGAAGACTAGCATCTTCTGGAAACCACTTTCTTGCAGCAAACAGGAGGGAGTAGAGTAGCATAAAGTAAAGTAGTAGTAGTGTTATCAACCTCGGCCAGAGATCCTTTCTCGACTCCCTGCGAGAAAGCAACCCCAGAGTCATACTATCCATTTCTCATCACAATCCAATTCTCATCACAAGTATCTAGTTCCAGTTGTATCAATCGGGATACAACTCCGAGCGTCCGTTACCGTAGGACAGGCTATCGATAGATGTTTTCTTCCCTGCAGGGGTGCACCAACTTACCCACCACGCTCGATTAACTCCGGCCGGACACACTTTCCTAGGTCATGTCTGGCCTCGGCCAAACAATACGCCGCAACCCGACCTAGGATTAATAGAGAGGTCAAGCACGCCGGACTAAACCTATGCCCCCAGGGGTCATGGGCCATCTCCCCGGGAACTCCTGCACGTTGCATAAGTGGCCGGTGAGCAGACCTAGCTACCTCCTTTAAAAAGGAAGGTGCTTACTAGTCCAACCTGGCGCGCGCCGCTCAGTCGCTGACGTCTATTAAGCTTCGGCTGATGCATACGACGCAGAACGCCCATACTATGCCCACATGATGGTTAGTGCTATCAGGCCAGAGGCCCCTTGGATCAAATATCCAAATCGTAGTGGATTAGGAACGCACGGTAACAAGCAGAGTCTCACAAAATATGTGACCCCGTTGCCCCGTCTCGAGGACTTGCGGCAAGGGCTAAGAATGCCCGGCCACGCCTCGTAACTATCTCTTGGGCACCTTCCAGGTTAACCCGTCTCCACATCACTCGCGGGTACCCCTCAGGGTCGACCCGCCTTTCCAAGTAACAGTTGTAAGGTCCAAGTATCCGTGTGTCCAACCATCAAGGGGAAAACCCGAGGAATCACCCCCGGTGAATTCAACTCGATGTAATCATCAAGGTGAACGTAAGAGGAACCACCCCCGAGGTTCACACTTGAGGGGTTGCATGACAGAGCCATATCGAAAGTGGTTAAGGCGGAATCAACCTCGATGACCATGACCGAATAGCTACACTACATGGTTAACATCCAAAGTGCTGTAGAGGTCTCACCCTCGGCACTCGATAGTAACCCAGTAGTGTCGAGCAACTAAGGGGAAAGTGATGTGCGGTGTCGGAGCCTGGTCTTCGATCCTGTTGATCGGGTCTTCAATGATGAAGCAGGGGCAACAAGGACAAGGTGGGGGTCACTCATGGATCACTAACCAACCTATACTAAGCAGTTTAGAATAAGCAGGTAAGGTACAACAGCAGATACAAAAGCAGGCTATGCATCAGAATAGGAGCAATCAATAACAATAGCAAAATCTAACGCAAGCATGAGGGAATGCAATGGGCGATATCGGGGTGATCAAAGGGGGGGCTTGCCTTGAAACTCTGCTGAAAAGGAAGAAGTGTCGTCGGTGACGTAGTCGATCACAGGAGCATCATCGGTCTCAGGGTCTGTCGTGGTTCTAAGTCTGACAGTAGAATGGGCGGTAGGTATGGAGAGGCAAGATCCTAGCTATGGAGTAGTTGTACACACGAGTGTTTAACGAGTTCAGGCCCTTCTCTAAGGAAGTAAAAGCCCTACGTCTCGGAGCCCGGAGGCGGTCGACTAGTTTATGTGTATATGAGTTACAGGGGTGCAAACCCTTCTACCAGTGGAGGGGGGTGGCTTATATAGAGGACGCCAGGACCCCATGTCGTGGTTCTAAGCCTGACAGTAGAGTGGGGGTAGGTATGGAGAGGCAAGGTCCTAGCTATGGAGAGGTTGTAAGCACAAAGGATGTACGAGTTCAGGCCCTTCTCGGAGGAAGTAACAGCCCTACGTCTCGGAGCCCGGAGGCGGTCGAGTGGATTATGAGTGTATGAACTACAAGGTGCCGAACCCCTCTGCCTGTGGAGGGGGGTGGCTTATATAGAGTACGCCAGGACCCCAGCCAGCCCACGAAGGAGAGGGGTTAAGGTGAGTTAAGTCTGGGGCGTTACTGGTAACGCCCCACCTAAAGTGCCTTTACTATCATAAAGTCTACTTGATTACAGGCCGTTGCAGTGCAGAGTGCCTCTTGACCTCCTGGTGGTCGAGTGAGTCTTCGTGGTCGAGTCCTTCAGGCTAGTCGAGTGAATCCTCGTTGGTCGACTGGAAGGCGACCTCTTCTAAGGACGTCCTGGGGTAAGTTACTTGGATCAGGTCCATGACCCTACCCTAGGTACATAACCCCATCATTAGCCCCCGAATGGATTGAGGCTTCGAGTGAAGAAGGAGTTGATGTCGTTTCCGATTAACCTTTGCGCTCTGGTTGTGCGCTGTTCTGTACTAAAGAATCTCTTCGTCGACAGGAAACAACTTGACTTCAGTCGACTTGATCCATTCTGCTTTTGCGTCGAGTGATCTTTCAAGCTACGACGATCTCCGAGCGACGGATCACCGGAAACACCGCGCCTGACAGGCTGATTTGTTGTTCGCGGATTCTGCGGGATGCGAAATTTGGGGGCGCGCGCGAAGCGGGGCGGACCGCGGCATTCGGATGGGACGGGGCATGGGCGCCTCGATCTCCACGCCGCCTTTTTCGCCACGTATCCCGTCTGCATAACTGTTCCAGATATGATTAGATCGACCGGGCCCACCTGTCATCCACTCGGAAGCGACCTTATAAATGTGCCCGGCGGGGATTTCTGTGCTGCGCCTTAGCATTCCCCCTTTCTCTCTGCTTCCTCCCTCCCTGCTCAGCGCGCTCGCTCTCGCCCCCGCACCACTTCCCTCCGCGCATTTCGCCGGCGACCATGGCCAAGGAGAAGACGGCGGCGCTGGAGCGTGCAAAGAAGGCATCGGCATCGGAGAAGGCGAAGGGGAGATCCACCAGCCGCGGAGGGTCCTCGTCCAGATCCCGCCTGCCGAAGGGCTGGGTCCAAGGAGACTGGATCCAGTCGACCATCACGGAGAATGACCTCCTCGACATGGCCAACGAGGGCTTGATCCCCCACGGAGCTGCGAGGCTTCCGGGGAAGGAGTGGCAGCCCCAGCCAGAAGAGGGTGAGTGTGTGCTTTTGGCCACCCATGTTGATCGGGGGTTTTCCTTGCCGCCGAGTGTTTTCTTTCGTGGCTTTTTGAACTTCTTCGGAGCGCAGCTCCACCACTTTACCCCAAACTCCATTGCCTATCTTGCTGCGTTCGTGTCCATGTGTGAGGGTTTCTTGGGCTGTCGACCGCACTGGGGTTTGTTCAAACATATATTCATGTGTCGGTCTCAGACCGTGAAGAAGGCGAGCCCCGGTGATGAGAGAACCCAAGTCGTCCAAATGTGCGGGGGCCTGGGGATTCAGGTGAGGAATAAGAGCACCTTCCCACCCATGACCTTTCCCGAGTCCGTTAGAGGCTGGCAGTCGACTTGGTTCTATTGCCAAGTCCAGTCGACGCCAGGGCAGTCGAGTGGACTCCCTCCGTTCACCATGGACCGAGTGAGCAAGCCTTCCCCTCTGAAGCTGATTCCGGAGGAGAGAGCCGACGTGAAGATGTTGATGGAGCGCGTGGTGCAGTTGGTTCGGGAGGGAGTGACAGGCATGGACCTCTTGGAGGTTTTCCTCAGGCGTCGCATCCAGCCTCTCCAGTTCCAGAGTCACTGCATGTGGTTGTACTGTGGGACCGAAGACGAGACCAGGGTCCATCCAGAAGCAGTCGACGATGTCACTCTGGAAAGATGGATGGCGGCCGTCACCGGAAACAAGGACAACCCGCGCGGAGCCAGAAGGGTTCCTCCACTCGACCACAACAGCGACTCAAACAAGGTACACTTGCTCTGCTCTCCACTGCGCCCTCGTCGTATTCATTTCTGTTAATCCTGCCGACTGGTCGACTGATTCTTGTCTGGGCATCTGTTAGGCCCTCACCGAGCTGTACTCGATGCCCAATGGGGCACAAGCTTCGACTGAGGAGGGCGAGGCGAGCGGAGGCGAGAGCCAGGAAGAGGAGGAATGGGACTCGGATGTCGCAGAGGACGATGACGACGATGACGATGATGTCGGTGATGAAGACGACGTCGAGGACGAGGAAGAGGAGGAGGAGGAGGTCGTGCCACCGCGCTCGGAAAGGCGGTCGAAGCTCGTCCACGACCCTTCGACTGAACGTGGCAAGGGGGTTGCGACGCAGTTGACCAAGCGCCCTAGGACCACCTCTCCAGCACCGACTGAAAAGGCGCCGAAGCAGCCCAGGGCGGCCTCGTCGAAGCCGATCAAACTCTTGCCGAAGATGAAGGTGTCCATCCCTACCATATCAGGGTAACTGTGCTGCTCATATTGTCTTATTCTGTGTGAACTTTATTTCTGGTCGACGCTGAAGTTAGTCGACTGATCCTTTGGAGTTGTAGTGCTGCTACTTCTGAGACCTCGGCCCGAGCCGATGACCACGAGATGGAGGATGCGGCAACTTCGAACCCAGGTATTGTATTCTTAACACCGTTTTTAGTCGACTGACTCGCGACCTCTGATCCTGATTCTTCTTCGCAGCTCCGCCCAATACTGTTATCAATCTTCCTGACGACGACGAGGATGAAGAACCACTGGCACACAGGAAGAGTCGGAAAACGCCCGCCAGTAAGGTGCCTCAGGATGTGACGGCGCCTGAGACTCTGACTGTGGAGGAAGGAAACACCACTCGACATACGGTATCCTTCGCAAATCCACTGACGAGTGCTCAGCAGCCCTCCCTCTTCACAACTCACCACGTCCCAGAGGACCAAGCTGGTGCAGCGAAGGAGGCAATACGCCAGGCGGGACTCATGATGGAGCAGCTGAAGACCATCCGAGACGCGAGCCAGGCAGCTTATGACGCCAGCTCTGCCCTCCAAAGCAATGTCCAGGTCAGTCGACCGCTGTTTGTTCTGTTGGATATGCTACCAAAAACTTTTCTTTTCCGGAATTTTTAGCAGTCACCCACTGGGTGTGTCGAATAAACTCCGTGTTAGCGGGGGCACGCTGAGTGCACCCGCTGGGTGTAGTCCCCAAGGCTAAGGTCGACTGCTTGCAGTCGACCTTAGGCTTTATGATGTCCATCTTTCCGTCAGTCGACTGGTCGACTGGATTTCACAAACCGGTGGGGGCACGCTGAGTGCACCCACTGGGTGTAGTCCCCGAGACTGTGGTCGACTGCTTGCAGTTGATCACAGTCTTAGAGAATGCATTTTTTTTGAGGTCGACTGGTCGACTTTGTCTTCAACAGGATTAGTGGGGGCACGCTGAGTGCACCCACTGGGTGTAGTCCCCGAGACTACGGTCGAATGCTTGTATTCGGCTGTAGTCTTAGAAACGTGTGTTTTTCCCTTTTCACTCGGAAGTGAATTATTTTTGACATTTAGTCGATTGGTTCTTCGCAGAACTCTTGTGATCTTGTGGCTCGCTACTCAGAGCTGGAACAAAAACATACTCAAGTCGAGCTGGGCTTGAAGCTGGTTCAGGAGAAATTGACAAAGGCAAAGGAGGAGACCGAAGGTATGTTTGGTGAGACTCTGACGACTGCTTTTCCCCTTGCTTGTTTCAGAATCTGATCTTGCTGTAACTTGCAGGTAATGTAAGGGAGGCTCAGCAGAAGAAAGACCTTGAGCTAGCTGAGAAGATCAAGCTTGCTGATGAGAAGTTAGCTTCAGTCACCAAGCTCGAACAAGACAATACCAATCTGAAAGCTGCTCTTGGGATTGCCAACAAGGAAGTCAGTCGACTGAAGACTGATAAAGCTGCCCTGACCGACCAAGTCAGCAAATTGACTGAGAAGAAAACTGAACTGGAGGCCTTCCTGAGTGGCCTTGCCAAGAAGCTGTTTCTTATGCTTGAAGGTAAACCTCCATATCTGGCAAATATTTCCAATTGTGGCTTTTTCTATTCGACTATCCTTTTGACTTAGTGATCATCCTTGCAGAATTTTGTCAAAACTTTGAAGAAGAAACCAGCCGACTGGAGCCAAACCTCGACCCCGTCAATTCTCCGGTGAATGACGAAGTTGCCATGGATGTTTTCCGACTGGAGTCTCGTGTCGCAGCTGTCGTGGACTATCTCGCAAGGCTGAAGGCCGCCACATCTCGCATCGACTCGACGCTCTGGCCTGAGGAGACGCTTCAGAATGACCTTGAGTCGCTGATGGCCCGCTTGAACACGATCCCTGGTCGAGTGCAGGAGTGGAAGAAGTCCTCGGCTCGGTGTGGAGCAGATGTTGCTCTGTGTCTGGCCCGAGTCCACTGCAAAGATGCGCGAGAAGAGAAGCTGGCGGCCCTTCGGGTGGCCAATACCAAGAAGCACGACTTCAGGTCCTTCATGGAGACTTTCCTTGCAGCTGCCACTCGGATCGCCGACGGAATTGACCTTGATGAATTTGTTGCACCTTCCAGCCCTCCACAGGAGGGGTAAAAAACTTCTTCTGGCTCGACGCTTTAAATTTGCCTCGGTATGCCGAGTGGAATTGTAACCGACAAACCTTAACAGGCTTGACGCCTGAGCACTTTCGGTTCCTTTAGATATCGATTCAAACTTGAATTTGGCGCTTGAATATGATTGCCTTCGGCTCAAAATGTCTTTTGCAGGTTCAAAGCAAGGCGCCTTTTCTGCAATCGACCTATTCTTTAGTCCACTTAGGCGAGCACTGGGCTGCGGCTAAGCCTCCGAGTGAGAGGGTTGCTCTTCACTCGGTAGGATTTTATAACTTACGCGAGTGCTTGGACTGCAGCTAAGCCTCCGAGTGAGAGGGTTGCTCTCCACTCGGTAGGATTTTTATAACTTAGGCGAGTGCTTGCACTGCAGCTAAGCCCCCGAGTGAAAGGCTGGCTTACCACTCGGTAGGATTTTGATAAACTTAGGCGAGTCCTTGGACTGCAGCTAAGCCCCTGAGTGAGAGGGTTGCTCTTCACTCGGTAGGAATTTTATAACTTAGGCGAGTGCTTGCACTGCAGCTAAGCCCCTGAGTGAGAGGGTTGCTCTCCACTCGGTAGGATTTTTATAACTTAGGCGAGTGCTTGCACTGCAGCTAAGCCCCCGAGTGAAAGGCTGGCTTGCCACTCGGTAGGATTTTGATAAACTTAGGCGAGTCCTTGGACTGCAGCTAAGCCCCCGAGTGGAAGGCTGGCTTACCACTCGGTAGGATTTTGATAAACTTAGGCGAAACGGATTCGCATCTAAGCCTCCGAGTGAGAGTTTGGCCCACCGCTCGGTAGGATTTTTACAAACTTAGGCGAAACGGATTCGCGGCTAAGCCACCCAATGGGTGGGAATTTTATGTGGACAAAAATAAAAAGTGACAGAAATTATGGAGGAACTATGACACTATTATTTTGATGTCCATGAGCTACAGAAGTACTTTATTGCAACTTATCCGAGTGATAAAACTTAAGTGTAAAACGGGCGGAGTAGCTCCGCGTTCCAAGCTCGGGGCTCGTCGATGTTATGCTCGACATTGTAAAGACGATACGCCCTGTTGTGAAGGACCTTGGTGACGATGAAGGGGCCTTCCCAAGAAGGAGCAAGCTTGTGTGCTTTGTGCTGATCCACTCGGAGAACCAAATCCCCTTCCTGGAAGGCTCGACCTCTCACATTTCTGGCGTGGAAACGGCGCAAATCTTGTTGGTAGATGGTTGAACGGATCAGAGCCATCTCCCTTTCTTCCTCTAAAAGGTCGACTGCGTCCTGCCGCGCTTGTTCAGCTTCTGCTTCATTGTAGATTTCAACTCGGGGAGCATTATGCAGAAGATCACTCGGCAAGACCGCTTCAGCTCCGTACACCAAGAAGAATGGAGTTCTTCCGGTCGACCGATTAGGTGTGGTCCGTAGTCCCCAGAGTACAGAAGGAAGTTCATCGACCCAAGCTCCAGCCGCGTGTTTGAGATCACGCATTAGTCGAGGCTTCAATCCCTTAAGAATCAGTCCATTAGCTCGCTCTGCTTGTCCATTCGACTGCGGATGGGCGACTGAAGCGTAGTCGACTCGTGTGCCCTGGGAGTTGCAGAAAGTTCTGAATTCTTCTGAGTCAAAGTTCGACCCATTATCCGTGATGATGCTGTGCGGGACCCCATATCTGAATATTAGTTCCCTGATGAAGCTAACAGCAGTACCGGTGTCAAGGCTCTTGATCGGTTTAGCTTCGATCCACTTGGTGAACTTGTCGACTGCCACCAGCACATGTGTGAAACCGCTTCGTCCTGTTCTCAAAGGACCGACCATGTCTAGTCCCCAAACTGCAAAAGGCCAGACGAGTGGGATGGTCTTCAAAGCTGACGCAGGCTTGTGCGACATATTCGAGTAGAACTGACATCCCTCGCACTTATCCACTATCTCTTTTGCCATCTCATTCGCCTTGGGCCAGTAAAATCCAGCTCGGTATGCTTTGGCCACGATGGTCCGAGAGGACGCATGATGACCACAGGTTCCCGAGTGAATATCATTGAGGATGAGTCGACCTTCTTCTGGTGTTATGCACTTCTAACCGACTCCAGTCGCGCTTTCTCTGTATAATTGTCCTTTGATTACGGTAAAGGCCTTAGATCGACGGACGATCTGTCGAGCCTCTTCCTCATCCTCCGGAAGCTCTTTCCTCAAGATATATGCGACATACGGAATCGTCCAGTTGGGAATGACCACCAAAACCTCCATGATCAAGTCGACCACCGCTGGGACTTCAACTTCAGTCGGATCCATGGCACTCTTGGGCTGTGGAGTTTCTTCGGTGAAAGGATCTTCTTTGACTGATGGAGTGTGTATATGCTCCAAGAACACACCACTCGGAATGGCTTCTCTCTTGGAACCTATCTTTGCTAGATCATCCGCTGCTTGGTTTTTCAGTCGGGGTATGTGATGGAGCTCCAACCCCTCGAACTTCTTTTCCAGCTTCCTCACTGCACTGCAGTATCCAGTCATGGCTGGGCTTCTCACGTCCCACTCTTTCATCACCTGATTGACCACTAAATCCGAGTCGCCATAGACCATTAGGCGACGGACGCCGAGTGAAATGGCCATGCGCAACCCATATAGGAGGGCTTCATATTCTGCCTCATTGTTGGAGGAATCAAAGTGAATCTGGAGCACATATCTGAGCTTATCTCCTCTGGGGGAAACCAGAACAACCCCAGCACCAGAACCATTCAACATCTTAGAGCCATCAAAGAACATGGTCCAATGCTCCGAGTGAACTTCAGTCGGCTGCTGCTGTTCAATCCACTCGGCGAGGAAATCTGCTATTACCTGGGACTTAATGGCTTTCTTTGCCTCAAACCTGATATCAAGGGGAAGAAGTTCAATCGCCCATTTGGCCACTCGACCAGTTGCATCTCTGTTGTGCAAAATCTCTGATAGAGGAGCGTCGCTGACGACTGTGATGGAATGGTCAGAGAAATAATGAGCAACCTTCTTTGTGGTCATGTAAATTCCATACACAAGCTTCTGATAATGAGGATATGTCTGCTTGGATGGAGTCAAGACTTCAGACAAATAATACACTGGGCGCTGAACTTTGAGAGCATTTCCTTCTTCTTCCCGCTCGACCGTTAGCACAGTACTGACGACTTGTCCTGTGGCTGCGATGTAGAGCAACAGAGGCTCTTTGCTGATTGGAGCAGCAAGCACCGGCTGGGTGGAGAGCAGAGCTTTTAGCTCGGCAAACGCTGCATCAGCTTCTGGAGTCCACTCGAACTTGTCGGCCTTCTTCATCAGTCGGTAAAGAGGCAGTGCCTTTTCACCGAGTCGTGAGATGAATCGACTTAATGCGGCCAAGCATCCAGTAAGCTTCTGGACATCGTGCACTCGCACAGGGCGTTTCATTCGGAGAATAGTGCCAATCTTCTCTGGGTTAGCATCGATTCCTCGTTCGGAAACGAGAAAACCGAGTAACTTGCCACCAGGAACTCCAAATGTGCACTTTGATGGATTGAGCTTGATATCATACCTTCTGAGGTTGGCAAATGTTTCGGCGAGGTCAGCGAGCAGGTCGGAGCCTTTTCGTGACTTGACAACAATATCATCCATATAAGCTTCCACATTCCGACTGATTTGAGTGAGTAGACACTTCTGAATCATTCGCATGAATGTGGCTCCGGCATTCTTGAGGCCGAATGGCATGGTGATATAGCAGAAGCACCCGAATGGAGTGATGAAAGCTGTTTTTACCTCATCGGGCCCGTACAGACGGATCTGGTGGTACCCTGAGTAAGCATCTAAAAAAGACAACCTCTCACATCCCGCGGTCGAGTCAACAATTTGATCTATGCGAGGGAGAGGAAAGTGATCTTTCGGGCAGGCCCGGTTGATGTGCTTGAAATCAATGCACATTCGGAGCGACTTGTCCTTCTTAGGAACCATGACGACGTTAGCGAGCCACTCGGAGTGGTATATCTCTCGGATAAATCCTGCCGCCAACAGTCGAGCCACTTCTTCACCGATGGCCTTTCTCTTCTGGACGGCGGACCGCCGAAGATGCTCTTTGACTGGTTTTGCAGACTTGTCGACTCTTAGGCGATGCTCAGCCAGTCCCCTGGGAACACCTGGCATGTCAGCGGGCTTCCATGCAAAAATGTCCCAGTTCTCACGGAGGAACTGGATGAGCGCTTCTTCCTATTTTGGGTCGAGTGTTGTGGAGATGCGGGTCGGGGCTGCTTCGGGGTCGGTCGGGTGAATGTGAACAGGCTTCGTCTCACCGGACGACTGGAATGCAGACTCTGTGGCGGGCTTCTTGGATCGCAGCAAGTCACTCGGATCTGCGTTTTGCTTGTATTCTTCGAACTCGACCGCTGTCACTTGGGAATCGGCAATCTTGGAGCCCTTCTGAAAGCACTCTTCTGCCTTTTTCCTATCGCCGGTGACAGTGATCACTCCTTTGGGACCGGGCATCTTCAATTTGAGGTACACGTAACATGGTCGAGCCATGAACTGTGCATAGGCTGGTCTCCCCAGAATTGCGTGATATGCACTTTGAAAATCCACGACCTCAAACGTCAACTTTTCTTTGCGAAAATGCTTCGAATCACCAAACACCACGTCCAAAGCTATCTGGCCGAGTGACTCGGCCTTCTTCCCTGGTATAACTCCGTGGAAGCTCATGTTACTAGTGCTCAGTCGAGACATCGGAATGCCCATACCTTTCAATGTATCTGCATACAACAAGTTCAGCCCACTCCCACCATCCATCAGCACTTTTGTCAGTCGAGTGCCTTCGACAACTGGATCGACCACCAATGCTTGCCTCCCAGGGGTGGCAATATGAGTCGGGTGATCAGATTGGTCGAATGTGATGGGTGTTTGAGACCACTTCAGATAATTTGCCTTTGCTGGGGCAACCATGTTCACCTCTCTGTTAATCACTTTCGAGTGGAGTCTCTCTTGGTCGAGTGGAGCCTCTCTTGGTCGATTGGAAGGTAGCTTCGTCTAAGGATGTCCTTGAGTATGGTATCCTAGATAGGTGCATGACCCTACCCTAGGTACATAACATCATCATTAGCCCCCGAATGGATCGAGGTTCGAGTGAGGAAGGAGTTGATGATTTTCTCCGACTTATTTCCTGTGCTTTGATTATGTCGTATCTTGGATCGGCGATTTTTCTTTCGGCGTTGGCGTCAACTTTTACTTCAGTCGGCTTGATCCATTCTTGTCTTCTGTCGAGTGAACTTTTGAACTTTGGTAAACTTCCGAGCGACAGATCGCGAGAAAGATATCGTCTGACAGATTGATCTGCTGTTAGCGGATTTTGCGGGATCCGAAATTTGGGAAGCGCGCGAAGCGTGGCGGACCGCGGCAATCGGATGGGATGAGGCGTGGACGCCTCGATTTCTGCGCCGCCTTTTTCGCCACATATCGTGCGTGCGCGACTATTTTGGGATGTGACAGGATCGCCCGGACCCACTCGTCAGCCACTCGGAAGTGCCCTTATATAAAGCGCCGGGGGAGGGTTTTTTGAACAGTGCCTTCCCATTCTTCTCTCTTCCCTCTTTGCCTCCGCCCACTGCGCCTGCTCTCGCCTCCGCCTATCCACTCCTCGCGCGCTTCGCCGGTGATAATGGTGAAGGAGAAGACAGCGGCCCTAGATCGCGCGAAGAGGGCGACGGCGACGGGGCAAGCAAAGGGGAGACCGTCCAGTCGGGGCGGATCTTCGTCAAGGTCCCGCCTGCCGAAGGGTTGGGTCCAAGGGGATTGGATCCGCTTGACCATCACTGAGAAAGATCTCAATGACCTGGCCAATGAGGGACTGATCCCCCACGGGTCAGCGAGGCTTCCGGGGACCGAGTGTCAACCGCAGTCGCAGGAGGGTGAGTGCGTTCTCTTAGCCACTCACGTAGACTGTGGTTTTTCTCTTCCGCCGAGTGTTTTCTTCCGGGGGTTTCTGAATTTCTTTGGGGCGCAACTCCACCATTTCACTCCCAACTCCATCGCCTATCTTGTTGCCTTTGTGTCCATGTGCGAGAACTTCCTGGGTTGTCGACCACACTAGGGTCTCTTCAAGCACATATTCACCTGTCGCTCACAGACAGTGAAAAAGGCAAGTCCGGACGATGAGAGGACTAAGGTTATCCAGATGTACGGTGGTCTAGGGATCCAGATGAGGAATAAGAGTACTTTCCCAGCCATGACCCTTCCTGAGTCGGTCAGAGGGTGGCAGTCGACTTGGTTCTACTGCCAAGACGAGTCGACGCCGGGGCAGTCGACTGGTCTCCCTCCGTTTTCCATGGACCGAGTGGACAAACCCTCTTCTCTGAAAGTGCTTCCTGAGGAGAAAGTTCAGGTAAAACTGCTGATGGAGCGCGTAGTCCAACTCGTTAGAGAAGGAGTGACGGGCATGGATCTTCTGGAGGTCTTCCTTAGGCGGCGCATCCAACCACTTCAGTACCGAGGCCATCCGATGTGGCTGTATTGTGGGACCGAGGACACCACTCGGGTCCATCCAGAGGCGGTCGACGATGCCACACTGGAGAGGTGGGTGACCATGATCACGGGGAATAAGGACAACCCTCGAGGGGCCAGGAGGATCCCACCACTCGACTGTACCTACACACCGGACACGGTATGGCCATTTATTTCCAATCGCAATCTTGCTTTATTCATTCTGCTTCCTTGTGAATTGGTTGAGTGATCTTTGTCTTGCTTTGTTGCTTGATAGGCCACCACGGAGTTATACTCGATGCCCAACGGAGCGCAGACACCGACTGAAGAGGAGGAAGGAAGTGGGGGCGAAAGCCCGGAGGAGTGGGATTCGGATGCTGATGACGATGATGAGGCTGAAGACTCTGATGAGGAGGAAGAGGAGGAGGAGGAGGAGGAAGTTGCACCTCCCCGCTCGGAAAGACGCTCGAAGCTTGTCCATGATCCCGCGACTGAGCGTGGTAAGGGGGTCGCGACCGCTACCCAGTCGACCAAGCGCCCTCGGACTACTTCTCCGGCGCCGACTGAGAAGGCCCCGAAGCAATCTCGAGTGGCACCGTCGAAACCTGCGAAGGTCTTGCCAAAGATGAAGATGGTGATCCCCACTATCTCAGGGTAATGGCAGTCTTGAGTTTTCCCTGTTTCATGAACTTGCTCTTGGTCGACTCATGGGTCAATCGACTGACTTCCGGAACTGCAGTGCTGCTACTTCTGATACTTCGGCCAGGGCTGAAGACCACGAGATGGAGGATGCTGCTACCTCAAAACCTGGTATGACTCTTGTGATGCCGTTTTCAGTCGACTGACTTATTGTCTCTAATTTTGATTCTTTCTGCAGCTTCATCTAACATTGTTATTGACCTTCCTGACGACGACGACGAAGAACCACCAAGGCAGAGGAGGAGCAAGAAAACATCTACTGGCAAGGCGACTCAGGATGTGCCGGCACCCGAGACGTTGGTCGTGGAGGGAGACAATGTCACTCGGCCCACCGTAACCTTTGCGGTGCCGTTGACGAGTGCTCGTCCTTCGTCGTTGAGTGCTGCTCAACCCTCGCCTTTCTCCACCTACCCCGTTCCAGAAGACCAAGCTAGTGCTGCTAAAGAAGCAATACGCCAAGCAGGGGTCATGATGGAGCAAGTGAAGGCAATACGAGAAGCCAGCCAGGCAGCCTATGACGCCAGTTCGGCTCTTCAGAGTAATGTTCAGGTCAGTTGGTCACTGCCTGTTCTGTTAGGATATGATATCTGAAAACTCTTCTTTCTGAAATTCTTAGAGTTTGTCCTACACCCACTGGGTGTGTCGATTGAAATTCCGGATTAGTGGGGGCACGCTGAGTGCACCCACTGGGTGTAGTCCCCAAGGCTATGGTCGATTGCTGGCAGTCGACCATAGGCTTTAAGTTTTTTCCTTACTCGACTAGGTCGAATAGATTCATAGACCGGTGGGGGCATGCTGAGTGCACCCACTGGGTGTAGTCCCCGGGACTGTGGTCGACTGCTGGCAGTCGACCATAGTCTGAAGAACATCTCCTTTTTTTTGTTGTTGGTCGACTGGTCGACTCTAACTAATGAAACTAGTGGGGGCACGCTGAGTGCACCCCCTGGGTGTAGTCCCCGAGACTATGGTCGAATGTTTGTATTCGGCCGTAGTCTTAGAAACGCTATGATTTTTCCTTACTCACTCGGAAGTGAATTGTCTTTGACATCTGTCGATTGGTTCTTCGTAGAAATCCTGTAACCTTGTGGCTCGTTATACTGAGTTGGAGAACACACACATTCAGCTCGAGCTCGATCTGAAACTGGCCCAAGAGAACTTAACGAAGGTGAAGGAGGAAGCAAAAGGTATGCTTGGTGAGGCCTTTGATGACTGCCTTTGCCACGTACTTGTTTCCGAATCTAATCTTACTGTAACTTTGCAGACAAAGTGAGGGATGCCCTGAAGAAGCAAGAGCTTGACTTGGCTGAGATGCAAAAAACTGCCTTAGAGAAGACCAGGCTCGCGGATGAGAAGCTGTCTTCAGTGACCAAGCTTGAAGAAGAAAACACCAATCTGAAAGCTGCTCTTAATGCTGCCAACCAGGAGGTCAGTCGACTGAAAAGTGACAAGACCACCCTGAATGACAAAGCCAGTGAGTTGAAGAGAAAGAAGAACGATCTAGAGGCTTATCTAGGTGGACTCGCCAAGAAGTTGTTCCTCATGCTTGAAGGTAATCCTTTGTATCAAACAAATATTTTAATTGTAACCTCCGACTGTTTGTCTTGACTCGGTGGTTGTGCTTGCAGAGTTTTGCCAGAACTTTGAAGAGGAGACTGGTCGACTGGAAGTAAACCTGGACCCCATCAACTCTCCTGTGAAATATGAAGTCGCCATGAATGTGCTCCGGCTTGAATCTCGTGTTGCTGCTGTCATCGATTATCTCGCAAGGCTGAAGGTCGCAACTTATCGCATCGACACAACACTCTGGCCAAGAGAGACACTCCAGAACGACCTCGAGTCCCTGATGACTCGACTGAACGAGGTCCCAAGTCGAGTGCAGGAGTGGAAGAAGTCTTCGGCCAGGTGCGGTGCGGATGTTGCTCTGTCTCTGTTCCCCGTTCACTGCAAGGATGCACGAGAGGACAAGCTGGTGGCTCTTAGGGTGGCTAACACCAAGAAGCACGATTTCAGATCTTTCATGGAGACCTTCATTGTTTCTACCACTCGGATTGCAGATGGAATTGATCTGGACGAGTTTGTTGCACCTTCCAGCCCTCCACAGGAGGGGTAAAAAACTTCTGAGCTTGATACTTTAAATTTGCCTCGGTATGCCGAGTGAGTTTTGTAACCGACAAACCTTAACAGGCCTAGCGCCTGAGCACTTTCGGTTTCGTTAGGTGTTATCCGAACTTGGATTCGTCGTTGAATATGTTTGCATTTGGTTTGAGGTGTCTTTTGCAGGTTAAAGCGAAGCGCTTATTGCAATCGACTTGTTCCCCAATACACTTAGGCGAGCACTAGGCTGCAGCTAAGCCCCAGAGTGAGAGGTTTGCTCTCCACTCGGTAGGATTTTAGATACTTAGGCGAGCACTGGGCTGCAGCTAAGCCCCCGAGTGGGAGGTTTGCTCTCCACTCGGTAGGATTTTCACATACTTAGGCGAGCGCTAGACTGCAGCTAAGCCCCCGAGTGGGAGGTCTGCTCTCCACTCGGTAGGATTTCAGATACTTAGGCGAGCACTGGGCTGCAGCTAATCCCCCGAGTGGGAGGTCTGCTCTCCACTCGGTAGGATTTCAGATACTTAGGCGAGCACTGGGCTGCAGCTAAGCCCCCGAGTGGGAGGTTTGCTCTCCACTCGGTAGGATTTCAGATACTTAGGGCTGCAACTAAGCCCCCGAGTGGGAGGTTTGCTCTCCACTCGGTAGGATTTCAAATACTTAGGCGAGCACTGGGCTGCAGCTAAGCTCCCGAGTGGGAGGTTCGCTCTCTACTCGGTAGGATTTTGAATTGGCGGCGTAGCTCGGAAGGAGAGGGTAGCAGTCGACCTGCACCTCGTCCTCCTTGCAGAGCGCACGTTGTACTTGTGGTGTAGCTCGGAAGGAGAGGGTAGCAGTCGACCTGCACCTCGTCCTCCTTGCGAAGCGCACATTATACTTGTGGCGTAGCTCAGAAGGAGAGGGTAGCAGTCGACCTGCACCTCATCCTCCTTGCGAAGCGCATGTTGTACTTGTGGCGTAGCTCGGAAGGAGAGGGTAGCAGTCGACCTGCACCTCGTCCTCCTTGCGAAGCGCACGTTGTATTTGTACTTAGGCGAGCGCAATGCTGCAGCTAAGCCTCCGAGTGGAAGGCTGGCTTACCACTCGACAGGATTTTGTTTATCTTAGGCGAGTACTTGGACTGCAGCTAAGCCTCCGAGTGGAAGGCTGGCTTACCACTCGACAGGATTTTGTTTATCTTAGGCGAGTACTTGGACTGCAGCTAAGCCTCCGAGTGGAAGGCTGGCTTACCACTCGGTAGGATTTTGTTTATCTTAGGCGAGTACTTGGACTGCAGCTAAGCCTCCGAGTGGAAGGCTGGCTTACCACTCGGTAGGATTTTGTTTATCTTAGGCGAAACAGATTTCGCAGCTAAGCCTTCGTGTGGGAGACTGGCTCACCACTCGGTTAGGATTTTTTTTACAGACATGGGCGAATCGGATTCGCAGCCAAGCCACCCACTGGGGGATTGTTTTGAGTGGACAAAAGAAATAACGATTACTGGGAAGATTATAAAGCTCTTGTCTTTGATAAATAAACTACAGAAGTACTTTTATTACAACTCATCCGAGTGAATACTTAGGTGTAAAAGGGGCAGAGAAGCTCTGCGTTCCAAGCTCGGGGCTCGTCGATCTGATGCTCGACATTGTAAAGACGGTATGCTCCATTGTGGAGAACCTTGGTGACGATGAAGGGACCTTCCCAAGAAGGAGCAAGCTTGTGTGGTTTCTGCTGATCCACTCGGAGAACTAAATCTCCTTCCTGGAAGGCTCGACTCTTCACGTTTTTGGCGTGGAAGCGACGCAAGTCTTGTTGGTAAATGGTCGATCTGATCAGAGCCATCTCCCTCTCTTCCTCTAAAAGGTCGACTGCATCCTGCTGTGCTTGTTCTGCTTCAGCTTCAGTGTAGAGCTCGACCCGGGGAGCATTGTGGAGAAGGTCACTCGGCAAGACTGCTTCAGCTCCGTAGACCAAGAAGAATGGAGTTCTTCCAGTCGACCGGTTGGGGGTGGTCCTTAACCCCCAAAGCACTGAGGGAAGTTCGTCGACCCATGCACCAGCCGCATGCTTAAGATCACGCATCAAACGGGGTTTCAACCCTTTGAGAATCAAACCGTTGGCTCGTTCTGCTTGTCCATTCGACTGTGGGTGAGCGACTGAAGCATAGTCGACTTGCGTGCCTTGAGATGTGCAGAAAGCTCTGATCTCTTCGGAGTCGAAGTTTGACCCGTTGTCATTGATGATGCTGTGTGGGACCCCATATCTGAATATCAATTCTCTGATGAAGCTGACAGCAGTACTGGCATCGAGGTTCTTGATGGGTTTAGCTTCGATCCACTTAGTGAACTTGTCGACTGCTACCAGCACATGGGTAAAACCGCTTCTGCCTGTTCTCAAAGGACCGACCATATCCAAACCCCACACTGCAAAGGGCCAGACGAGTGGTATAGTCTTCAAAGCTGACGCGGGCTTGTGTGACATATTGGAGTAAAATTGGCATCCCTCGCACTTGTCGACTATCTCCTTCGCCATTTCATTCGCTCTTGGCCATTAAAATCCGGCTCGGTATGCTTTGGCCACGATGGTCCGAGAGGACGCATGATGGCCACAGGTCCCCGAGTGGATGTCATCAAGGATTATTCGACCTTCCTTCGGTGTTATGCATTTCTAACCAACTCCAGTCGCGCTTTCTCTGTACAACTGTCCTCTTATCACGGTAAAGGCTTTAGATCGGCGGACGATCTGTCGAGCCTCTTCTTCGTCCTCCGGGAGTTCTTTCCTCAAGGTATATGCGATATATGGTACTGTCCAATCTGGAGTGATCACTAGAACTTCCATGATCAGGTCGACCACTGCTGGGACTTCAACCTTAGTCGGGTCCATAACACTCTTATGTTGCGGAGCTTCATCGGTAAAAGGGTCTTCTACGACTGACGGAGTGTGGATATGCTCCAAGAACACATCAATGGGGATGGCTTCTCTCTTGGATCCTATCTTCGCCAGATCGTCAGCTGCTTGATTTTTCAGTCGGGGTATGTGGTGGAGCTCTAACCCTTCGAACTTCTTTTCGAGCTTCCTCACTGCATTGCAGTATCTAGTCATGGCTGGGCTTCTAACGTCCCACTCCTTCATCACCTGATTCACCACCAAATCTGAGTCGCCATAAACCATAAGGCGACGGACGCCGAGTGAAATGGTCATGCGCAACCCATACAAGAGTGCTTCATATTCTGCTTCATTGTTGGAGGAATCAAAGTGGATTTGGAGCACATATCTGAGTTTATCTCCTCGGGGGGAAACTAAAACAACCCCAGCACCAGAACCATTTAACATCTTAGATCCATCAAAGAACATGGTCCAATGCTCCGAGTGAACTTGAGTCGGCTGCTGTTGCTCAATCCACTCGGCAAGGAAATCTGCTATAGCCTGGGACTTAATGGCTTTCTTTGCCTCAAATTTGACATCAAGGGGAAGGAGTTCAATTGCCCATTTAGCCACTCGACCAGTTGCATCTCTGTTATGCAGAATCTCTGACAATGGTGCGTCGCTGACGACTGTAATGTCATGATCAGAGAAATAATGAGCAACCTTCTTCATGGTCATGTAGATCCCATATACGAGCTTCTGATAATGAGGGTATCTTTGCTTCGATGGGGTCAAAACTTCAGAGAGATAATACACTGGGCGCTGAACTTTGAAGGCTTTCCCTTCTTCTTCCAGCTCGACCGTAAGTACTGTACTGACGACTTGTCCTGTGGTTGCAATATAGAGCAACAGAGGCTCTTTGCTGATTGGAGCAGCAAGCACCGGCTGGGTGGAGAGCAGAGTTTTTAACTCGGCAAATGCTGCATCAGCTTCTGGAGTCCACTCGAACTTGTCTGCCTTCTTCATCAGTCAGTAAAGGGGCAATGCCTTTTCACCGAGGTGAGAGATGAATCGACTTAACGCGCCCAAGCATCCAGTAAGCTTCTGGACGTCGTGGACATGCACAGGGCATTTCATTCGGAGTATGGTGCCAACTTTTTCTGGGTTAGCATCGATTCCTCGTTCTGAAACGAGAAAACCGAGTAACTTTCCGCCAGGTACTCCGAATGTGCACTTCGATGGATTGAGCTTGATATCATACCTTCTGAGGTTGGCAAATGTTTCGGCTACGTCAGTCAATAGGTCGGAACCCTTTCGTGACTTGACCACGATATCATCCATGTACGCTTCCACATTCCGACTGATTTGAGTGAGTAAACACTTTTGAATCATTCTCATGAACGTGGCTATGGCATTCTTGAGGCCGAATGGCATGGTGATATAGCAGAAGCACCCGAATGGAGTGATGAAAGCTGTTTTGATTTCATCAGGTCCATACAGACGCATCTGATGATACCCGGAATAAGTGTCTAGAAAAGACAATCTCTCGCACCCTGCGGTCGAGTCGACAATTTGGTCGATGCGAGGGAGAGGAAAATGATCTTTCGGACAGGCCCGATTGATATGTTTGAAATCAATGCACATGCGAAGTGAGTTGTCCTTCTTGGGGACCATGACGACATTGGCGAGCCACTCGGAGTGGTATATCTCTCGAATGAACTCTGCTACAAGGAGTCGAGCCACCTCCTCGCCAATGGCTTTTTTCTTCTGAACGGCGGACCGTCGAAGATGTTCTTTAACAGGTTTTGCTTTTGAGTCGACTCTAAGGCGATGCTCAGCCAGCCCCCTGGGAACACCCGGCATGTCAGTTGGCTTCCATGCAAAGATGTCCCAGTTCTCATGGAGGAACTGAATGAGCGCTTCTTCCTATTTAGAGTCGAGTGCTGTGGAAATATGAGTCGGAGCTGCACTGGGGTCAGTCGGGTGGATATGAACTGGCTTCGTCTCACCGGACGACTGAAATGCTGACTCTGTGGCGGGCTTCTTGGCCCGCAGTAAATCACTCGGATCTGCATTCTTCTTGTATTCCTGCAGCTCTACCACTGTTATCTGGTCATCCGCAATCTTTGAGCCTTTCTGGAAACACTCTTCTGCTTTCTTCCGGCTGCCAGTGATGGTGATCACGCCTTTGGGGCCAGGCATCTTTAACTTGAGGTACACAAAACATGGTCGAGCCATGAAGCGGGCGTAGGCTGGTCTTCCCAAAATAGCGTGGTAGGCGCTTCGGAAATCCACGACTTCAAATGTCAGCTTCTCTTTGCGGAAATGCTTCGAGTCGCCGAACACTACATCCAGAGCTATTTGGCCGAGTGACTCAGCCTTCTTTCCTGGGATGACTCTGTGAAAACTCATGTTGCTGGAACTGAGCCTGGACATCGGAATGCCCATTCCCTTGAGCGTCTCTGCATACAGTATATTCAACCCACTGCCGCCATCCATCAATACCTTCGTCAGTCGATTGCCTTCGACGACTGAGTCGACCACCAGCGCTTGCCTCCCAGGGGTGGCAATGTGAGTAGGATGGTCAGACTGGTCGAAACTAATGGGAGTTTGTGACCATGTTAGATAGTTTGGTGTCGCCGGGGCAACAATATTGACCTCACGGTTGATCACTTTCAGTCGACTTTTGCTCTCTACATCAGCAAAAATCATCAGAGTGGAGTTGACATGAGGGTACTCTCCATCACTGTCCTCCTTGTCCTCAGCCTTGTCCGACTCCTTCTCTTTGTCTTTCGGCTGTTTCCTTGAAACTACTGGATTAAGAGCCAGCACTGGCGAGTGTATGCTTTGGGTAGGTGAAGTTACCCTCTTTGTCTTTCTTCGTGTGGATATGACACGGTAGATCCATCACGTCATTACATTCCTTATCTTTTACCTTCTTGGGGTTCCAAGATCCTTTGGGTTTCCCTTTGAATTTGCCCTGAGTCACGGCCAGAGCCTCTTCAGGAGCAGCTGGCTCAGCCTTTCGCCTTCGCTTCCGACTGGAGTTTCCTTTATCCGACCGACTCGGCTTGTACTTGCCACTCCGGAGTCGGTCCTCTTCTTCGCCATTGGCGTACTTGGTGGCTATTTCCATCATCCGACTCAGGGTCATATCTCCAGTTCAACCAAACTTCAGGCTCAACTCTCTGTTCTTGACACCATCCTTGAAGGCGCAGACCGCTTGATGGTCTGACACATTCTCTACAGTATGATGCAAAGTGATCCATCTCTGGATGTAATCTCTCAGTGTTTCACTCGACTTTTGTACACAAACTTGCAGCTCAGTCAATCCGGCAGGTCGCTTGCAAGTTCCCTCGAACGTCCTGACGAACACTCGAGAAAGATCTTCCCAGGTGTAAATGCTGCTAGGAGCTAACTGATTCAACCACGCCCTGGCTGAACCCTCTAGCATAAGTGGCAAATATTTCATGGCCACCTCATCATTACCGCCACCAATCTGAACAGCCACTCGGTAGTCTTCAAGCCAAGTTTCAGGCTTAGACTCTCCGGTGAACTTACTCACCCCAGTCGGCAACCTGAAGTTGGGGGGTATCACTGCGGCTCTGATTGCTCTGATAAAACATTCTGGACCTGAAACATGGACTCGGCTGCTTGTGGGCACATCTCTATCATGGCCACCTCTATGAGCTCTGTTCCGGTCGACCAAACCTTGCACGATGATGGATCTCGCGTCAAAGCCTGGCTCTCTGGGGTCGACTGGAGCTCTCCGCCCAACACTAAGCTGGCGTCTGTCATCTTGCTGTCGATGGGCGTTAGACCCACTTCTCGGGGGAGGAGTGGGCACTCGACGCCTGTCATCACAATCAAATCGATCATCATAGTGGTCCCGCCGGCCTTCACGTCCCACGCGCCTCGGAGGCGACCTTGGACTATGAGCCGTCTGAACAGTATTCGCAGCGACGGATCGACTATGAATCCTGTTGCGCGACTATGACACAGCTGAATTCTGATCTCCTGCCGCCCGGAGCAAATTTCTGATCTGCATCAAGCCTCTTCCAGCCTCTGACTGGGAGGGCTGAATTGATTCCGCTATACGGGCTGCAGCTGCCAAATTCTGAATTGGGGTTCGATATACCTGAGTCGGTTGCGGAAAGAGCTGACGTCGGTTGGAGTTGGTCACTCGTTGACGCGCACGCTCGTCGAGTGCTCGCTGGAGATTCTCCAGTCGAGTGCGTTCAGCCAGGTTGGCTAAACGCGCCTCTTCCAGGGCACGAGCCTCAGGAGTTTCTCCTGCAATGGGAGTATGCAGGGCATCCATGTTCCAGCGGCGAAGTTCATCCCTCTGCTGAGAAGTGAGTGGCTCGGGCTGATACTCTTCGTGGGCTTGAGCGGGGTCGCCCCCGTCGTCCATCCCGTCGTCATGGGGGAAACCGGGAGGACTACGAGGCCCGTTGACCATCAGGACCTCCGCCGCTGGATCGCTGCTATCGCACTCAGATGCAGTCTCTACGCAGCCAGTCGAACAGGCCGTAGAGAGGTTCGTCGGGCTCAATTGCCGCGACTTGGGTGGTGGCCGATTGGCGAGCCACTGCGTGTCTCACCCATTGCTGGAGCCTCGACTGACCGGAGCACTTGCACTGGTGGGAGATAGGGAGGGAGGACGGCGCATGAGTCGACCGGTATGGGGTCGATGGCTGCCGCAGAAAGACGCCGCGGACACATGCCCGAAAGTGCGTCACCCCGCGGACAGGGAGCGCGTCAATGTCGAGTGGTGCCTCCTGGAGCCAAGCGGAGTCGTCGGCGATGAAAGCGAGTGCACCGAGACGGATCTCGCGGCCCTCGACCAGAGCTCCACCGGAAACCATGATGAAGGCGATCGGACAAATTGCAACTTCTCTAAAAAAGTCGCTAAGACACCTGCCCCATGGTGGGCGCCAACTGTCGTGGTTCTAAGTCTGACAGTAGAATGGGGGGTAGGTATGGAGAGGCAAGATCCTAGCTATGGAGTAGTTGTACACACGAGTGTTTAACGAGTTCAGGCCCTTCTCTGAGGAAGTAAAAGCCCTACATCTCGGAGCCCGGAGGCGGTCGACTGGTTTATGTGTATATGAGTTACAGGGGTGCGAACCCTTCTACCAGTGGAGGGGGTGGCTTATATAGAGGACGCCAGGACCCCAGCCTACCCACGTAGCAGAGGGTTAAAGTACATTAAGGCCGGGCGTTACTGGTAACGCCCTACATAAAGTGTCATCATGACCATTAAGACTACTTAATTACATACCGTTTGGATACAGAGTAGATCCTAAACTTCTGATGGTCGAGTGAGTCTTCATGGTCGAGTGTCTTCTAGCCGGTCGAGTGGAGTCTCTCTTGGTCGAGTGGAGCCTCTCTTGGTCGACTGGAAGGTAGGTTCGTCTAAGGATGTCCTTGGGTATGGTATCCTAGATAGGTCCATGACCCTACCCTAGGTACATAACATCATCAGGGTCTACCAGAGAGAAGAGGGGGAAGAAATAGTAAATACATAGCAAGCAAGTGTATAACAGGACAACAGGCAGAGCTAGACGTGTTCTAACGCGGTGCTATATGTTACCAGCGAAGGGGATAACATCCGGGAATGTTTCCCCGAAGTTTGGCATTTTTGGATCGATGAAACGGAGGGGAAAGGTTGCATGTTCGCTATGCTAGGGACGTGTGGTAGACAAACGGACCGCGTATTCGGATTCGTCTTGTCGTTCTGAGCAACTTTCATGTAGAAAACATTTTCATCCGAGTTACGGATTATTTATTATGATTTTTCAAAGTTTTAAAACAATTTTGGAATTAACAGGATTAATTTAATTCAAAACTAAACTGCTAGGTGTACACAGAAAAGTGTACACAACAGAGGGCTGTGATGCTGACTGTGGGGCCAGGTCAACTGTTGACTCAATAGTCAACAATTGACCGGTCAAACATGAATAGTGTTGTGGGGCCCATGTGTCATTGTCTTAGGTAGTTTTGATTTAATTTAGCATTTCAAATTATTAGCAGGGCCCGCATGTTAGTGCTTCAGTTTTAACAACTACTACCTCCGTCCGGGTTTATTGGTCCCCATTATATTTCGTGTCAAATTTTGACCTTAGATTAAACTAACAAAATGTCCGCGCATGTTACTAAATATTATATTTTTGAAAACTATGTTCAAATATGAATCCAATGAGATAATTTTTCTTGACATGCATTAACATTTTGTTAGTTAAATCTTTAGTCAAATTTTGGCACAAACTACAGAAGGGACCTATAAACCAGGACGGAGGTAGTAGCTATTCAGAGGGGGTGTCCACCGGTTAGTGAGGGTTAGGGGAAATTAATCACAGGGGGATTAGCCCCCTAATTAAGCATGCCGGCCCCACGGTTGGGCGGCACGTGCGGCTACTCGCAGGGGAGCGCCGGCAGCCAGCGCATCGCGCACCGGGGAGGAAAACAGGGCACGGCCCCAGGCAGGAGAGGCCCTGGCGGGCTCGCGGTCGGGTGGCGAGGCAGCGCCGGGGTAGGCCGGGGCATGGTGGTCGGGGACGTGGCGTGCGGGGCTGCGGGGGCAGTAGCAAACGCAGTGGGCGCGGGTAGGGTCTCTCAGCGCGGCAGTAGCCAGAGGCAAATCAGGGCAAAGTAGCAGCGGCACTCAACGGCAAGGAGCATCGGTTTAGCAGCAGTTGCCGTAGCGAAGAGCAGCGGCATAGCTAGCAGCCGCAACTCTGAACAGCAGCAACACACAACAACGTAACCGTAGCAGCACGGCACGCATGTACGCATACGCGTACATGGGAGCTCGGGTGTGCTTGGGGACGGCAGCTATGACAACAAATCAAGGGGGCAAGGAGGGGGATGGACGCGGCTCACTGCGAGGGATGTCGTGGACGTGCTCGGAACCGCGGGGAGGCACCGGTGGTGGAGATCGATGGTGATGGCGCCGTGGCCGTGGTGGGGAAGACGACCAGATGGCGAGGTTGTGGAAGGCTTCAGCTCGAACCGGTGGTCGTAGGCGATGAAGACGAGGCTGACGAAGCTCTAGAGCATATCCTCGCAGGTCGGGGCTGGCTCCGGCCATGGGAACGGCGGTGGCGCGACCATGGACGCGCTCGGGGCAGGGGAGATCTGTGGGGAGGGAGAGAGGGAAGGAGTGGGGGAGCCAGTGGGGTGGATGGGATCGAGGGTCGCGGCATCGGCGCCCTTATCCCCTCGCGACGTCGGCGTCGGTGAGAGGGTCCGAGGCAACCTGCCCCTGTAGCGACTCGGTCGCACGAACAAGAGAGATGGGAGGAACCGGGGATGGTGGGGTGGCCTTGCGATCCAGCTGGGCCGAGACCCAGTTAGGAAAGGGGGGTTTCCTTTTCTCTATTTTAATTTCTTTTATTTTATATTAAAAGGATAGCTTACTGTTTTGGATGGAATCACGGCATCAAATGATTTTTATTGAATGTGAAACTTAGCAACAATTCAGGCACAACCTTGTGGTGTTGCCTAAAAAGTTTCAGGGTCAATGGAATTGTTCAAGCATTTTTAGAAATTGAAAAGGTCATTTAATATGATGTTGAACCACTTTATATTTTCCTAGGGATTAAATGGTGAGTCAAATGAAGTTGGTTTCATCAAGAAGATGATCAGGGGAATTTATAGATTTACTTGAACATTTTAGTTTTACTGCATGAAGAAATAATTTATTTGACTTTATTTTAAAAATTGAATTTGAATTGGTTTTGAATCAAAGTGAGATTAGCAACAGTAAAAGTGATGACTGGGCATCATTACTAGGGGATTACTGTAGCTTGATTATCTGGGCGTTACATCCCCTGACATGAGACCTACGCCAAAAATTCCTATAAATACAGAAACCCCAAGAAAGAAACCTAGATCGGGAGTTCCGCCGCCGCAAGCCTCTGTAGCCACCAAAAACTAATCGGGACCTTGTTCTGGCACCCTGCCGGAGGGGGGATCCCTCACCGGTGGCCATATTCATCATCCCGACGCTCTCCATGACGAGGAGGGAGAAGTTCACCCTCAGGGCTGAGGGTATGTACCAGTAGCTATGTGTTTGATCTCTCTCTCTCTCTCTCTCTCTCTCTCGTGTTCTTGATTTGGCATGATCTTGATTTATCGCGAGCTTTGCTATTATATTTGGATCTTATGATGTTTCTCCCCCTCTACTCTCTTGTAATGGATTGAGTTTTCCCTTTGAAGTTATCTTATTAGATTGAGTCTTTAAGGATTTGAGAACACTTGATGTATGTCTTGCATGTGCTTATCTGTGGTGACAATGGGATATTCACGTGATCTACTTGATGTATGTTTTCGTGATCAACTTGTGGGTTCAGTGACCTTGTGAACTTATGTATAGGGGTTGGCACACGTTTTCGTTTTGACTCTCTGGTAGAAACTTTGGGGCACTCTTTGAAGTACTTTGTGTTGGTTTGAATAGATGAATCTGAGATTGTGTGATGCATATCGTATAATCATACCCACGGATACTTGAGGTGACATTGGATTATCTAGGTGACATTATGGTTTTGGTTGATTTGTTTTTAAGGTGTTATTCTAGTACGAACTCTATGATATATCGAACGGAAAGAATAGCTTCATCTTATTTTACTATGGACTCTTGAATAGATCGATCAGAAAGGATAACTTTGAGGTGGTTTCGTACCCTACAATAATCTCTTCGTTTGTTCTTTGCTATTATTGACTTTGGAGTGACTCTTTGTTGCATGTTGAGGGATAGTTATACGATCCAGTTATGATATTATTGTTGAGAGAATTTGCACTAGTGAAAGTATGAACCCTAGGCCTTGTTTCAAAGCATTGCAATACCGTTTATGCTCACTTTTATTACTTGTTACCTTGCTGTCTTTATATTTTCATATTACAAAAACCTATATCTACTATCCATATTGCACTTATATCACCATCTCTTCGCTGAACTAGTGCACCTATGCAATTGACCATTGTATTGGGTGTGTTGAGGACACAAGAGACTCTTTGTTATTTGGTTGCAGGGTTGTTTGAGAGAGACCATCTTCATCCTACGCCTCCCACGGATTGATAAACCTTAGGTCATCCACTTGAGGGAAATTTTCTACTACCCTACAAACCTCTGCACTTGGAGGCCAACAACGTCTACAAGAAGAAGGTTGTGTAGTAGACATCAAGAAGTTTCTTGAAGGTATATCTTTAGATCTTGCAACCAAATCTTTTAGTTTCTTGTTTTATCACTAGTTTAGTTTATAAAAGAAAACTACAAAAAATGGAATGGAGGGTGCCTCATATGCTTCATCTTTTTAATGTCTTCCGTGAAAATAAGGATTCCAAAAATTGTGCCCAAGTACTAGAAGAAGAATTACACAGAATGCTTGGCATAAAATATGTGAATGATGAGCATGACTGCAATGTTGTTAGTATGAATTCTTTGAATACCCATGATGCTAATGAGATGCATGCCTCCTATTTATGATGATTATTGTGATGATACGTATGCCACAAAGAATAAACATAACCATGAAACTTGTCATCATGATTTTAATTTTCAATTGGATTATGCTTCACATGATAGCTATTTTTTTTGAGTTTGCTCCTACTACTATTCATGAGAAGAAGTTTCCTTATGTGGAGAGCAGTAAAATTTATATGCTTGTGCATGATGAAAATAATGCTTTATGTGATGGTTATCTTGTTGAATTCATTCATGATTCTACTGAAAATTATTATGAGGGAGGAACATATGCTTGTAGGAATTGCAATAATATCAAGTTTCCTCTCTATGTGTTGAAAATCTTGAAGCTATGTTTGTTTTACCTTCCTATGCTAGTTGATTCTTGTTCCCATAAGTTGTTTGCTCACAAAACTCCTATGCATAGGAAGTGGCTTAGGCTTAAATGTTCTAGTCATATGCTTCATGATGCTGCCATTATGTTCAATTCTTATCTTTTATGTGAGCATCATTGTCATCATCGTGCCTAGCTAGAAAGGCATTAAAGAAAAACGCTTGTTGGGAGACAACCCAATATTTACGCTTACTGTTTTTGTGTGTACACATGATTATTCTACTGTAGTAATCATGTTTTATAGCTTTTGTTTCAATAAAGTGCCAAGTAAGACCTTTAGGATAGCTTACGGTGATAGTTGTGTTGATCCTGCTGAAAATCAGAAACTTTTGCGCCCAGTAAATTAGTTGTGATAATTAACAGAAACATGATTTTGATCTGATTCTTTTTGCTATGGATTGGTAAACAAATTGTTCAGGATTTCCTAATTTCTAAGGATTTTTGGAGTTACATAAGTATTCATGAGTTACAGATTACTACAGACTGTTCTGTTTCTGACAGATTCTGTTTTCTATGTGTTGTTTGCTTATTTTGATGAATCTATAAGTAATATCGGAGGGTATGAACCATAGATAAGTTGGAATACAGTAGATATTACACCAATATGAATTTAGAATGAGTTCATAATTGTACCTATATGGTGATTTATTTTCTTATACTAACGGAGCTTACGAGTTTTCTGTTAAGTTTTGTGTTGTGAAGTTTTCAAGTTTTGGGTAAAGATTCGATGGACTATGGAATAGGAAGTGGCGAGAGCCTAATCTTGGGGATGCCCAAGGCACCCCAAGGTAATATTCAAGGACAACCAAGAGCCTAAGCTTGGGGATGCCCAAGGCACCCCAAAGTAATATTCAAGGACAACCAAGAGCCTAAGCTTGTGGATGCCCCGGATGGCATCCCCTCTTTCGTCTTCATTCATCAGTAACTTTACTTGGAGCTATATTTTTATTCACCACATGATATGTGTTTTGCTTGGAGCGTCATGTCATTTTATTTTGTTTTGCTTTCTGTTTGAATAAAGTACTTAAGATCTGAAATTCTTAAAGGTTAGGAAGTCTTCACATAGTTACATAATTATTCAACTACTCATTGATCTTCACTTATATCTTTTGGAGTAGTTTGTCATTTGCTCTAGTGCATCGCTTATATCTTTTTAGAGCACGAAGGTAGTTTTATTTTTGAAAAATTGATGAACTTCCATGCTTCACTTACATTATTTTGAGAGTTTTAGAACATCATGATAATTTTCTTTGGTTATAAATTTAGTCCTAATATGATGGGCATCCAAGAGGGATATAATAAAAACTTTCATATAAAGTGCATTGAATACTATGAAAAGTTTGTTTTTTATGATTGTTTTGAGATATGAAGATGGTGATATTAGAGTCATGCTAGTACAGTAGTTGTGAATTTGAGAGATACTTGTGTTAAAGTTTGTGATTCCCGTAGCATGCACGTATGGTGAACCGTTATGTGATGAAGTTGGAGCATGATTTATTTTTCGATTGTCTTCCTTTGTGTGGATGTCGGGATCGCGCGATGGTTAACTCCTACCAACCCTTCCCCTAGGAGCATGCGTGTAGTACTTTGTTTTGATTACTTGTAGATTATTGCAATAAGTATGTGAGTTCTTTATGACTAATGTTGAGTCCATGGATTATACACACTCTCACCCTTCCACCATTGCTAGCCTCTCTAGTATCGTGCAACTTTCACCGGTACTATACACCCACCATATAGCTTCCTCAAAACAGCCATTATACCTACCTATTATGGCATTTCCATAGCCATTCCAAGATATATTGCCATGCAACATTCCACCGTTCCGTTTATTATGACACACATCATTATTGTCATATTGCTTTGCATGATCATGTAGTTGACATCGTATTTGTGGCAAAGCCACCTTTCATAATTCTTTCGTACATGTCACTCTTGATTCATTGCACATCCCGGTACACCGCAGGAGGCATTCATATAGAGTCATATTTTGTTCTAAGTGTCGAGTTGTAAGTAAATAAAAGTGTGATGGTCATCATTATTAGAGCATTGTCCCATGTGAGGAAAGGATGATGGAGACTATGATTCCCCCACAAGTCGGGATGAGACTCCGGACGAAAATAAAAAAAGAGAAAAAAAGAGGCCATAAAAAGTGAAAAGGCCCAAATAAAAAAATAAAAAAATAAAAAAAAGAGAGAAAAAAGAGAGAAGGGGCAATGCCACTATCCTTTTACCACACTTGTGCTTCAAAGTAGCACCATGATCTTCATGATAGAGAGTCTCCTATGTTGTCACTTTCATATACTAGTGGGAATTTTCCTTATAGAACTTGGCTTGTATATTCCAATGATGGGCTTCCTCAAAAGTGCCCTAGGTCTTCGTGAGCAAGCAAGTTGGATGCACATCCACTTAGTTTCTTTTTGAGCTTTCATACATTTATAGCTCTAGTGCATCTGTTGCATGGCAATCCCTACTCACTCACATTGATATCTATTAATGGGCATCTCCATAGCCCGTTGATACGCCTAGTTAATGTGAGACTATCTCCTTCTTTTTGTCTTCTCCACAACCATCACTCTATTCCACCAATAGTGCTATGTGCATGGCTCACGCTCATGTATTGCATGAAAGTTGAAAAGGTTTAAAAATACTAAAGTATGAAACAATTGCTTTGCTGAAATCAGGGTTGTGCATGATTTAAATATTTTGTGTGATGAAGATAGAGCATAGCCAGACTATATGATTTTGTAGGGATAACTTTCTTTGGCCATGTTATTTTGAGAAGACATGATTGCTTTGTTAATATGCTCGAAGTATTATTATTTTTATGTCAATATTAAACTTTTGTTTTGAATCTTATGGGTCTAAATGTTCTTGCCACAATAGAGAAGATTACATTGATAAATATGTTAGGAAGCATTCTACATCAAAAAATCTGTTTTTATCATTTACCTACTCGAGGACGAGCAGGAATTAAGCTTGGGGATGCTTGGCACGTCTCCAACGTATCTATAATTGTTGATTGTTCCATGCTATTATATTATCCATCTAGGATGTTTTATATGCATTTATATGCTATTTTATATGATTTTTGGGACTAACCTATTAACCTAGAGCACAATGCCAGTTTGTTTTTTTCTTGTTTTTGAGTTTTACAAAAAAGGAATACCAAACCGAGTCCAATTGACGTGCCAATTTTTGATGATTTTTTATGGACCAAAAGAAGCCCCCAGAGTAAAAGAGTTGGGCTAGAAGAGTCCCGGGCTGCCCAAGAGGGTGGGGGCGCTCCCACTCCCCATGGGCATGCCCCCTATCTTGTGGATGGTTCGGAGACTTCCCTGACATGAGACCTACGCCAAAAATTCCTATAAATACAGAAACCCCCAGAAAGAAACCTAGATCGGGAGTTCCGCTGCCGCGAGCCTCTGTAGCCACCAAAAACCAATCAGGACCCTGTTCTGGCACCCTGCCAGAGGGGGGATCCCTCACCGGTGGTCATCTTCATCATCCCGGCGCTCTCCATGATGAGGAGGGAGTAGTTCACCCTCGGGGCTCAGGGTATGTACCAGTAGCTATGTGTTTGATCTCTCTCTCTCTCTCTCTCTCTCTCGTGTTCTTGATTTGGTATGATCTTGATGTATCGCAAGCTTTGCTATTATAGTTGGATCTTATGATGTTTCTCCCCCTCTACTATCTTGTAATGGATTGAGTTTTCCCTTTGAAGTTATCTTATCATATTGAGTCTTTAAGGATTTGAGAACACTTGATGTATGTCTTGTATGTGCTTATCTGTGGTGACAATGGGATATTCACGTGATCTACTTGATGTATGTTTTTGTGATCAACTTGCGGGTTTAGTGACCTTGTGAACTTATGCATATGGGATGGCACATGTTTTCGTCTTGACTCTCCGATAGAAACTTTGGGGCACTCTTTGAAGTACTTTGTGTTGGTTTGAGTAGATGAATCTGAGATTGTGTGATGCATATCGTATAATCATACCCATGGATACTTGAGGTGACATTGGATTATCTAGGTGACATTATGGTTTTGGTTGATTTGTGTCTTAAGGTGTTATTCTAGTATGAACTCTATGATAGATCGAACAGAAAGAATAGCTTCATGTTATTTTACTACGAACTCTTGAATAGATCGATCAGAAAGGATAACTTTGAGGTGGTTTCGCACCCTACAATAATCTCTTCGTTTGTTCTCCGCTATTAGTGACTTTGGAGTGACTCTTTGTTGCATGTTGAGGGATAGTTATACGATCCAGTTATGTTATTATTGTTGAGAGAACTTGCACTAGTGAAAGTATGAACCCTAGGCCTTGTTTCAACGCATTGCAATACCATTTATGCTCACTTTTATTACTTGTTACCTTGCTGTTTTTATATTTTCATATTACAAAAACCTATATCTACTATTCGTATTGCACTTGTATCACCATCTCTTCGCCGAACTAGTGCACCTATACAATTGATTATTGTATTGGGTGTGTTGGGGACACAAGAGACTCTTTGTTATTTGGTTGCAGGGTTGTTTGAGAGAGACCATCTTCATCCTACGCCTCCCAGGGATTGATAAACCTTAGGTCATCCACTTGAGGGAAATTTGCTACTGTCCTACAAACCTCTGCACTTGGAGGCCCAACAACGTCTACAAGAAGAAGGTTGTGTAGTAGACATCAGGTGGCTGTTTTGAGGAAGGGTATAATGAGGCTTATGTGCAAGAGAGCATATCATATCACGGGATTTTGATACACCGGCAAAGTTTGCACCAAGTCTCGAGGTGAGAACAGGCAATGTAGAGTACCGAAGAGGCCAGCAAAATTTGGATAGGTGGGAGCACTTAAGTCCACAAACTCACATTAGTCATGAAAAACTCATATATATTGAGAAAATTTCAAAGCCCTGATAACCCACAAGTATAGGGGATCACAACATTTTTCGAGGGTAGAGTATTCAACCCAAATTTATTGATTCGACACAAGGGGAGCCAAAGAATATTTGCAAGTATTAGCAGTTGAGTTGTCAATTCAACCACACCTGGAGAACTAAATATTTGCAGCAGAGCGGTCAATAGCACAGTAATATGATAGTTTGATAGTAGTGGTAACGGTAGCAACAGTAATGGTAACAGTAATATTAGCAGTAGCAGTTTTGTAGTGATTGTAACAACAGCAACAACAATAGTAACTTAGCAAACATCAATATATGAAAAGTGTAGGCATTGGACCAGTGATGGATAATTATGTTGGATGGAATTCATCATGTAATAGTCACAACCTAGAGCGACACAGAACTAGCTCCAATTCATCAATGTAATGTAGGAATGTATTCTATATATAGCCATATGTGCTTATGATAAGAACTTGCATCACTACAAAAAAAATACACTTCTATGATGATACGTGTTTGTCACAGTAGGTCGCATTTTTTGTCATGCATGTACATCCATGACGATTTTATGACAGAATCAAGATAGTCATACCTGTGCTGTCGTAGAAGTGTTTCATGACATTACCAAAATTATCATCACGGAAGTGTCCACTTCCGTGACGATAAATCGCGCGTCACAAAAGTGCTTTCGTCAAGGGTGAGCGACACGTGGCATCCACCGTAACGGAATGTCGTTAAGCTATCGGGTCAGGTTTTGGATCGGATAACCCGTTAACAGGCCCGACCAATGGGGATTTTCCACGTGTAAAATCATCATTGGCTGGAGGAAACACGTGTCGGCTCATCGTTGGGACAGATGTCATCCACTCATTGGACAGAAGGCACCTATGATACGTCGACACATGGCACGGCCCAACAGAGGCCCATTCCTATGAAAAGGCCGGCCCATTTGACTTGGTCAAAAGGTGGCGGGCCGGCCCATGGAAAGCCTATTAACGACATGTTCGCATATAGCCCATTTACAGCCCGCTAACCCAAGGCCCATTACGCCCGATCTGAATTAGGCCCAGTAGAGTCATCTGGGCCATCCAATATGATTCCAGCCCGTTTTCACTTCTGGCCTATGTATAGCCCATGACGTCTTTCAGCCCATATGAGGCCCTTTGTAACTCTTGGCCCATTAACGGCCTGTGGTGAAACTGGTCCATAATGAACAGTGTATCACTTTACACCCATTAACGGCCCGTGCTGAAACTGGCCCGTAATGAATAGTGTATCACTTTATACCCATTAACGGCCCGTTATTCCATTGGGCCATTTCCATCCCATGTTATCTTTCAGCCTTCTCAAAGCCCATTTATTCTTGGGCTCATTTCCAGCATTTGTTTACTTACGGCCCGTTACTGTCATTTTCTGCTTGTGGGCCAAATTCAGCCCGTGGTTACAATCGGCCCATTTGTGGTCCGTTAATACGTTGGGCCATTTTCATAGCGTCATCAAATACGGCCTATTAACGATGGCCCGTTATGGTCGGCCCATGAACGGACGATTCCAACTCTAGCCCGTTATGGCCATAATGCGGTCTGTTTGGCCCATGTTTGGCCAATCGATCATACGGCCCGTATAAGGCCCATTGATGGTACGACCCGTATAAGGCCCATTGATGGTACGGCCCGTAGAAGGCCCATTGTTTCTATGGCCCGTAGAAGGCCCATTGTTTCTACGGCCCATAGAAGGCCCATTGTTTCTACGGCCCGTAGAAGGCCCACTGTTTCTATGGCCTGTAGGAGGCCCAGTGTCACTACAGTAAATATTAGCCCATGGTTATTGTGGCCTAGTTCTAAAAAATAGGTTATTGCAGCCACTAGCAAACCACGGAAAAAGAACTACAATGACTACAAGCAAACAAATAAACAAGACAACAAGGAAATAAATAGGCAAGCAACTTATGCTAGGCTATCACGACTATCACACATATTACATCCACTGGGCATCAAAGTTTGCCACCAGTGCAAATAAACGCGCCGACAAAAGAATATACAAAACTGAGAGCACTTCAGAAGGCACTAGGCCTGGCTAGATCAGCCCCCCCCCCAAACAGCCGAAGAAGCTGAGTAGACCTCAGTTGTGTCAACGATAGATGCATCACCCGTAGCTATATGGCATGATGGTGCGCAAGGCTGTCCTCTGACATCTTCATTGCATCTTTGACTTCAAGTCGGAGCTGAGCTGAAGCAAGCCTTTCCGGTTTAGGTTGAGACTAAAGAAGTTGAACTGATTGAGGCAACGACTGCACAGAAGTTGTCTCACACCTGCTGGTGAGTAGCTTCAACTCACTGTCTTCATCAAGACAGGACCTTGGGGTCATCTAACTGTCCTCAAGATGGTTTGGCTCACTATCTTCCCTAAAGTTCTGCTTGGCATAAGAGATACGACTCTGAAAGAGAAACAAGGAGACACGTAACAGGTTTCACAATTATATAAGCAAATAAATGGATCTGTTCTGCATGAGGAACATGTTTTTACAACTACAATTTGAAACTGGTAGTTGTCGCAAACATGCAATCATATCTAAACAACAAAGCAAACAGCAGTGGTCGAAATGATGCCTATCCAAATCTATACTAGAACAAAGTTTGAAGGCTTGAGAAGGATGAACTTACATTACATGTTAACACGGGATGGGCAAAGCCCTTCTCCATGTTGATGGAAGGATAATTCAATAAATTCCCCAAAGAAAATTCTTTATAAGCGTTGCCATTATTC
Organism: Triticum aestivum; assembly: GCF_018294505.1. NCBI lineage: Eukaryota > Viridiplantae > Streptophyta > Magnoliopsida > Poales > Poaceae > Triticum > Triticum aestivum. The sequence continues at coordinate 370,859,100 of NC_057804.1, read as the reverse complement.
TACATTTTGCAAAGAGGAAATATAGATCAAATAATGTTGGAAGAAACAGAGGATAATGAAGCTCAGGTGCAGACTGATGATACATAATCAAATAGCAATTAATTAAGTACAACGTTACAAGGCGAAAGGGAGAGAGGTACTGGCAAGAGCAATGCAGAGCCTAATATTGTTGTGAGATCGTATGATCCTTTGAGCAAGGAGATTCATCTGAAATTAGTTTTCATACAAGAGAGAAGGTAAGGCACATGCAGAAATTTAGGAGTTCAAATTTTGAATTGATATCATAGACAGTACCTGACGCTGGGCTCTCAACAGTTCTAATAGGGGTTTGGCCACTGGAGTTGGGGTAAAGTGTGGTACAATTGGGCCTGTGTTTTCTGTGGCTGCTGATCTATCTGATTTAACAGGTATCACTACCTTTTCCAAATACCTAGTTTGTACTCCTTGAGGATCTGCACTCACCCTCTTCCTTTTGGACATCTATTACGAAAGAACAACATTTGACTGGAAAAACATAGTGTGACGACACATGAAATAGGTACAGAAAATGGATAGGTATGGCATATACTCATATATGATGCTTAAACAAAGCAGATGGTGTAACAAAGTAGAAGAAATGCAAGCGGTCAGATGCAAAATATGTGCGACCAATACAACTTTGCAAAGTTAGAGCAAGCACCTTGATGGGTGAATAAAATAGGCCATCCTCCAGCATGCCAAGTTTGTTAGCCAGTGGATTGTTCCGCCATATTCCTCTCGTGCGCCCATTCTCATATTCATTTTGATAATGTTCAATATCTGACATGCATGAAAACATAAAAACAAGTGAGATTTTCTTTGTAATGCAGAAGTGATTCTAATCCAATAATGCCTCCCTATAAACCCCTTTGTGCTATCTCTGCAATTCTTTTAAGAGATGCCATGCATGCTGTAATTTGGTTTGTGCATTAATATAATGTGGCCTACTACTCAAAATATGAGAGCTCCAGAAGTGATGACACTTCACAGCTGACAACTTCAACATATAGTAAAGAAGAACAAGTCGACCTGACCTGACAGATTCAAAATATACTAAGGGAGAACAACTCGACCTGACCAGTCGACCGCAAGATAAGAGGATCATCTTAAAGAAGAGCAGAAGAGCAAGCAAATTGAAGATATTACAAGTCTTTCAATACAATGTCGGTTAGCCACCCATGATGAACCAGAGCGCACAGAGAAATACTATTCTTTCCGGTCTCTCCATATGTGGCTCACATGCATTTCGAAACTAAACTAGGAACATTTAGCTAACCAATTAAACATCTCTCAGTTTTACTTATATCAGCAATAATATCATATATGAATTTGTACAACTAAGCTTGTTTAGCTCGATGGGTGGAGCAGTGCTATTAGGACACGAACCATGTAGGCTGATTGTGGTCATCATAAAATGGGGAAACCATAAGCATGATGAGTACAGTGTTGACTGTGGCAGTGGGATGGCAGATCTGAAGCCGCAAATACAAAGGGTAGTTAGCAACTGATGTTTGCTTTGAAATAACAACTAAGATTTGGTATGGACAAGAAAGTATGGTCAACAAGTGACAAAGAAATGCAATTATGTTGTCTCTCTATATGTCACAACATGCATTTGGAAACTCAAGTGGGACCTTTAGCTAACCAATTAAATGTGCCGGTTAACTAATATCAGTATCATATCACAATCATATTTGAACAAGTAAGCTTTCAAATTCTGAGTGTTGTGTTGTTTAGCTTGAAGGGTGGAGTAATGCTAGTACGACAGAAAGCACCTACGCAGATCATAGTATAGTAGAAAAAAGGGGAAAACCCTAAGCATCAAGAGAAAAATCAGGAAAGTGGAACTAGCTGGACCAGTGGGTGGCGCACATGCTTTTCGAAACGAATATAGGAACATTAGGTGACCAATTAAACGTTATTTGTTTTAGTGATATGAGCATCATATCAGATTGTATTTCAACACGTAAGCTTTGGGTTGAGGTCTTGAGGAGCAGTGCTAGCACGACACGAAGCACCTATGATGATGGTTGTCGGGGAAACTGATCCACGAACACCTATGGGGCCGGCGGACCGGGCCCCTTTCGGTTCGGCGGGGGGCGGAGATCGCACGAAGAGCGGATCGAGGCGAAGCACACGAGCAGTTTACCCAGCTTCGGAGCTCTCCGGAGAGATAATACTCCTACTGCTGCTTGTCTGTTTGTATTGTGTTCTTGCTCGGGAGCGCCGAGTGCTACAGTACACACGAGCAGCTAACGAGACCGAGCGTGAGTGTTCTCTGGTTCCCAAACGAAGCGAACCCCCTCTACGTTGCGCATGGGCCTCCTTTTATATGTTCAAAGGGGTCACCGACAGGTGGCAACGCAGAGAAGGGTAAAAATGGAAAAAGGGGTTGCGGTTGGTACAACCACCTGCACAGTGCATCCTACCTAACCCTGACGGCAGGGGACAAAGCCATTCAATGCCCGTCTGCGTCGCCCAAACAGTGTAAAAAGGGACCGTCACGGGCGCCACCGCTCGCCATGATGGCAGTCTTGTAAGCTTCGCATGCCACCGCGCACCGCTGGCTGCACAGCCTCCCGCCACGCGCGCCTGGAAAGGCCCCCAGAGCGACACGTTGGTGGATGTGCTGGAGCGTGGGTACAGAGTGGTAGCCTGCCGCAGCAAGCGCCTTGCCGCGGCTGTTGTCTTGTCACGTCCGAAAGCTTGTCGCTCACCGGGTCTTGCCGGGATGCGTGGCGCGTTGTGGCAAGTTCCTTGAAATGCCTTGGTTGGCCTTCCCGGCAAGCTCCTCTTGCCGGGGCCTTGTCTCCTTGGCTTAAATACTTTGTTCTTGAATGGCTCCAAAGGAACCACAGAGGACCTTGGCGGTCACCCGGCAAGCCTTGCCGCGGGGCGCTGCAACTGCCCGTGCACAAGTTAGGGATACTAGGGTACCCCTACTCTAGTACACCGACAGGAGCCCCCGGGCCTGGGCCACACACGGTGCCGAGCGCTGTTGGGCCAGGCCCAAAATAGGGCACGGGCACACGCGGCCTGGGTTACGCCGAATCTTGCTCCGTATCCACCGCGCCCTCCCCGAACGGTACGCGTTGAATGCGGCATCGTGGGAGAGATCGTGGGTGGTTTCTTTATTCGGAAGGGCGAAACATCCGCCCCCTCCCTCTTTATAAGCAGGGGAAACAGGGGCAGTTTGCCCACTTCGCCGGTTGTTACTCCATTTTCACAAATCTCCGCCGCTCCCCCCTTCTTCCCGAAGCCGAAGGAGAGCAGCGCTCCGCCCCCCATTGCCACCAGCATCACCAACGCCGCCGATCTCCCCCACCACCTCCGCCATGGCTCCAAAAGCCGACAAGGGGAAGGGAGTGAAGTCGGCCGAGGCGGCGGCTCGCGGCGCTGCGGAAGGAGCGGGCCCTCTTCTCCCCTCAGCTCGGTGCGAAGGAGCTGAGGGAGTACTACTACCTCTTCTGGTCGACGGAGACGCGAGCGCATCCGCGCACGAGGGTACTCCCGGCCACCGCTCCGAGACTGGCTCCGAACGGGTATCCCTTTTTCGCGCTGTTCTTCTACTGCGGGCTCTGCCCGCCCTACTCTGAATTTTTCTATGACATCATGAACACCTACGGGTTCCGCCTCCTTGACTTCACCCCCAATGCTGTCCTGACCATGGCAGTTTTCGCACATCTGTGCGAAAACTTTGTCGGAGTCCATCCAAACGTAGCCCTTTTCCGCCACTTCTTCATGCCTCGGGTTGAGAGAGGAGAGCCTCTTGCCGGCGAGATCGCTTGGATCTCGAGAGTCGGCAAGAAGGAAGCATATCTCGAGGGTGAGCTCCGCAGCAAGTGGGAGGAGTGGAGAGCAGAGTGGTGCTAGATCATCGAGGAGAACCCGCAGCCATTTACTGCCCTGCGACAAGCCCCAATAGCGCGCGACAACGATTGGAGCAACGTGGCCCCAGAAGACGGCAGGCTGAAAATTTCCATCACCCGGATCCTTCGCCTCAGGCTTGATGGGCTCACCGTAGGCGCTGTCGGCGCAGATTTTCTTCGCCGCTGCATCGCCCCCCTGCAAGAGAGGGGGAGACCCGCCTGGGAGTTCAAGAACTTGGCGGATATCATGAGGCTGCGCCCGGGCCTCAACTTCAACTTCACCGTCCTGGAGCTGGATGCGATGCTCCTGGAGCTGTTCAAACGCGATCCTCAGCATCCATTCACGTTGCCGAGGACTGTTGTTCCGTTGTGCAACAATTCTTCTCTCGACCGGATCCGCGCAATGATGCCGTTGTGCGATTCGCACGGAATCGCCCTAACTTGGCAAGAACCTACGGATGACGTCGTGCGGGCGTTCTTCGACGACTTGGTAGAAGTGCCGGTCCGCGCTGATGAGCAGAAGAGCCTCACCCGCGACACCACTGATGACGAGATGCAGCGCATCGCCACCAGGCTGGAAGAGGTGGCGGCAGCAGTTGCCGCGGGCGAGTTCGGGTTCACCGTGGAGGAGGCAGAGGCAGCAGAGGCGGCAAGCCTTGCCGAGCGCGAGGAGTTTTCCAGCAAGGAAGATCTTGCCGGCCCTGAAGCCGAGCCGAGCGAGCCTGGCGAGGAAGAGCCCGAACCTTCAGACAGCTTGCCGCAGGCGGAGCCCCCGGCTCCGGCAAGGAGGCGTCTCCGCAAGGCCGGGGACGCAGCGGGGCGGCAGATGAGCCAACAGCCGCCGAGCCGTGCGACACGCTCTACCGCGGCAAGCACTGTTGCCGCGGGAGCGCCTCATGCTGCTGCGGCAACTGGAGCGGGATCTTCCCGGTCCACCGCTACCGCCCCTGCCAAGCGGGCAAGGGAACCTACTCCTCCGCCTCGCCGCACCGGAGGGGAGCCGGACTTCGATCTCTCCGCGCTCAGCTCCGACGATGAAGAAGAAGAGTAAGATTCTTTGGTGTTCTTGTAGTTCTTCAATCTTGTTGCTTTCGTCTTGTATCTGACTTGCTTCGATCTGAATCCATTCCTTTTCAGGATGCTGGCCCAGAGAGCGGTGAAGAGAGCCAAAGCCCCGGTGATTGTCATCGAAGATGATCCCACTGTGTCAGCAGGGGGTGTGTCTGAGACCACCTTGATGGACCCGGCAACTACTCCCCAAAGCAGCCCCCAACGCAGCCCCCAGCGTAAGTTTATAGTTTACTTCCTGCCGTCAGGCGCGCATGGGTGCTCTTTTCTCTACTGATATCTTGACTGTTGGATTTGCGTAGGAGCAGAACAGCCTCACCAGGAATGCCCGGAAGCTGCTCCCGAAGTGCCATCTGCTTCGACTACGCCGCCAAGGGAGGAGTCCCTGGCAAGGGAGCGCTCACCGGCAAGGGACAGTTCTCTGGCAAGGGACGGCACCAGTGATCCTCCGGCGGTTGAGACAGCGACCGCAAATCCTAGCACAGGTAATTTTCTTGCCTGAAAACTTCCCTTAGGATCTTCTTCTTCTGATTTTCTTCTTGTATATTTGCTTGACTTCTCTGCCCTTTCAGTTCGTCAGATCCCCCTACCATGGAGCCGATGGAGACCGAGGACACCGGCGAGGAGGGCGCGCGTGGCAGTGCTGACGACGCCGTCACCACCGAAGGAGAGGCCGGTGCTGATGAGCCTGCCGGCGAAGAGGCCGCTGAAGCTGCCGCCGCAGAAGCTGGCGAGGGACCCGGCGATCGCACTGACGGCCTCGAGTCCGCAAGAATGCCTGGCGCTACACCGACCACCGATCCCGCTGCCGTTGCTGCAGAGCCACGCTCCAAAGAGCCACAGCCCGGCGCCTACCTGAAGGCCGGCGATGGTATCTTCATCAAACTTCCCTGGGCGTCAAGCTCCAGGGCGCCGGTCAAGGGAGAAATCCTGGACGGAGAGGTGCTTGCCTTCGCCGGGCTGACGCTGGTTGACGCGCCAAGCAGCAGCAGCGACGAGCCTGAAGAGGAGCGGCTGCTGCGGAAGCTGACGTCGCTCTACCATGCCCGACAAGCCAAGCTGGCCTCCCGAGAAGCGCTTGTCGCAAAGGCGGGAGTTGATATTGAGAAGCGCGCGGAGGAGCTCCGAGGCCTCAGGCAGGAAGCTCTCCGGTCCTTGGCGGAGGAGCGGGAGCAACTTCTCAAGGAGCGGAAAGCCTTCCTCCTCGAGAAAGCTGAAGCTGAAGAGAAGCAACGGCTTGTCGCTGAAAACTTATTTGCACAGGAAGGAGAGTTGGCGCAGCGCAAGGTCAATCTTGATAGCCACGAGGAGGAGCTTGCCGGGCGGGAGCAAGCAATTGGCGGGGCTCTCAAGGAAGCAAGGGATGCTGCTGCAGCTGCTGAGGCCGCCAAGAAGGAGCTGGAGACGAAGGTGGCGCAGCTGGAGGCAGATCTCAAGGCGAGCGGCGAGGAGCTTGCCGTGCTCAAGTGCGAGCGCGAGAAGGACGCTGCTGCTCATGGTGAGCTGCAGGGTCTTCTTGCTGAGAGGAGCAAGGAGCTCAGCGCCACCAAGGATTCCAATGCAGACCTGGAGTTGAAGCTGGCCACCTTGACTCAGACGCTGGACGGTGCCAGGGAGCGGGAGGTGGCCTTGTCGGAGAAGATCAAGGCCGACGAGGAGCGGCTGGCGAATGCTGCTGCCGCCCACGACGCCTTCAGGGAGACTGTGGAGCACTGGACTGAGGGTCTTGTGGATCTTGCCGCCGCCATCGACAGGGAGTTGGCGCAGCTGGGGATGGAGGAGCTCGGGTACTCCTCCGACGAGCACCTCCAACCCAGCGCCAAGCTCAGCTTGTTCTTCAAAGGCGTGGCGACGGCCCTCCAGTGACTCCGGGAGAAGATCCCAAAGCAGCTGGCTGACAAGTCGCGCAAGATCTGCGCAGGAGCTCTCCAGAAGGTGCTGATGAAGGTGGCCTTCCGCAACCCAGGCCTCAACTTCACCAACGTCCTCAAGTCCTTGCCTGCAGATGCTGATCTGGAAGCGCTCAAGGCCCTTGTCGCACCCATTGTGGACAAGGTGAGCGAGATCAAGAGGGTTGAGGGCGATCGCGTAGATTAAGCCGCCCGTCTTTTCTTTTTCTTGCCGCTGCTGGTCATGTTATGAAAACAATCTATTAGAACTGCGACAAGCTATCTTGTAATATAACTCTGTTTTGGGTAGAAATTTGCTATGTTATTTCCTTTACCTGGTTCCTTCCTTTGTATGTTTTTGCCCTACGCTTTTAGGGAACTTGTCGGTGTAGGCACCTGGGCCGCGAGCGCTGAGTGTGGGACGTCAGCAGCCTGCTGGCGGTGCTTCTACCGACAAGAAACCTTGTCGCAACTAGTCGCAGCTCACTTAAGTTGTCGAGCGGACTCGAAACAAAGTAAGGGCACAACTAGCTACGAGTTGGTTCCTCCGCGCATAGGTTTTCCATACAAAGTACGATCGTTCAAGGAATATAACTTAAAATTTTAAAAACTGATTGCTCAAACTTCGGCAACTTAGCTTTTCTGTCGTTTGCTTTTCGGCAAGGCGAAACTTGCTTGAACGAGGCCTGGTCCACATCATAATATTCTCCTTTCCCCCCGGCAAACTTGTGTGCGAGGGAACCTTGCTTTCCTTTATTAGAAAAAGAAAGAAGAGAAAATAAAGATATGGTGCCTTCCGGCTCGTTATTGCTTACCGGGGGTTGTGCTGCACAAAGTGTCAGATAATGCATGCAAATATAAGGTAGAAAGCATGAAATTGACAAGATGTGCGGAGCACATGAGCTCTACTTATGCACGGGATCTACGCCCGGCTTTGTACAAAGGATTACATGCAACATCGGCAAGACTTGTACAAAAGGTGGTTGCCGGAACGGGTTCCGGCAACCGCGCCCTACGGGTAAAACTTACGAAGATGCTCAATGTTCCAGGAGTTGCTCACTGGAGTGCCATCTTCGGTCTCAAGGCGGACTGCGCCAGGCCTAGTGACTCGTTTCACCCGTTAAGGGCCTTCCCACTTCGGCGTCAACTTGTTGGAATTCTTGGCGGACTGAACGCGCCGAAGAACAAGGTCACCTTCCTTGAAGCTTCTGGCATTAACTTTGCGGCTATGGTAGCGGTGCAAAGCTTGCTGGTATCGAGCAGCTCGTACAGCAGCCTGAAGACGGTCCTCCTCAAGGAGCAGCGCATCATCTTGTCGCAGCTGCTCTTGCTCAAGCTCATCATAAGGGAGCACTCAAGGTGACCCGTATACGAGTTCCATGGGGAGAACTGCCTCTGGTCCATAGACTAGAGCGAAAGGTGTCTGGCCAGTGGCTCGATTTGGCGTCGTTCTGATCGACCAAAGGACCACCAGCAGCTCCTCGATCCAGTTTCTTCCGCACTTGCGCAGCCTGTCGAAAGTTCTGGTCTTGAGCCCGCGCAGCACTTTAGCATTTGCCCTGTCCGCTTGACTGTTGCTTCTCGGATGAGCAACAGAAGCGAAGCAGACCTTGGCGCCAAGATCCTGGACGTACTGGATGAAGGTGCGGCTCGTGAATTGCGTGCCGTTGTCGGTGATGATCCTGTTAGGGATCCCGAAATGGCAAACAACCGACCTGAAGAACTTGACTGCTGACTGTGCTGTGACCTTCTTCACTGCTTCCACTTCCGGCCACTTTGTGAACTTGTCGATTGCAACGTACAAGTACTCAAAGCCCCCGATAGCTCGGGGAAAGGGGCCGAGAATGTCGAGCCTCCAGACCGAAAATGGCCAGGATAAAGGGATCGTTTGGAGAGCTTGAGCTGGCTGGTGTATCTGCTTGGAATGGAACTGGCAGGCTTCACACTTAGTTACTTGTGCAGTTGCATCCTGGAGGGCTGTCGGCCAAAAGAAACCTTGCCGGAAAGCTTTGCCGGCAAGTGCTCTTGCGCCAATGTGGTGACCACATATGCCTCCATGTATCTCTGCCAACAGCTTTTGTCCGTCTTCCCGGTGAATACACTTCAATTTCACGCCGTTGAGTCTTCTTCTGTACAGTGTGCTGTCAACAAACTGGTACATAACTGCCGGGCTAATCTTTCCGCTTCTTCTTGCTCTTCGGGAAGTTCTCCTGTCTGAAGAAAATGGACAATCTTCTGTGCCCATGTTGGAGCTTCCGGCTCGACAACAAGGACTAAAGGCACATCTGCTGCTGCGGGAACATCCGCTTCTACGGCAAGAACATGTGGCTCTGCCGGAGCTTGATGTTCCCCGGCAAGCTTGCCGGAGCAAAACTTGTCGGGAGCGTTTGCTTCAACGGAACAAACCCTAAGGCTTGTCGGAGCAGACTGCTCCTCAGCATCCTTGGTGTTGATTTTGGGGACCTTCTTGGCGGCGGCTTCGGGGGGCTCCTGTCGGAAAATAGTCACCAGAAATCAACTTCCTCTTCTTGCTCTGTCCAGTTGATGGCGTTACAGACAATTGAGTTAGCTTGAGCACAAAGATCCTTGGTTCCACAGGTAACTTATGTGCAGCGCACTTTGACAGGCCATCGGCAATGTCATTTTGAGCTCTTGGAACATGTTCCATCTGTAGGCTGTCAAAGTGCTCTTCTAGCTTTCTTACTTCATCAACGTAAGCTTCCATCAATGGACTCTGATAATTCTTGTTCACTTGGCAGACGACAAGCTGCAAGTCACCCCTGACAATGAGCTTCTTGATCCCAAGGTCTGCCGCGATCCTGAGACCGGCAAGCAATCCTTCATACTCTGCAGTATTGTTCGTTGCTTGCTCCTTGGGAAAGTGCATCTGGACTACGTACTTGAGGTGCTCTCCGGTGGGTGCAACTAGTAGCACGCCCGCACCGGCGCCTTGCAGCGAGAAGGCACCATCAAAGTACATCAGCCACTCTTTGCTTGCTTCCTTGACGGGGATGCTCGTTTCTGGAATCTCTTCATCTGGTGTTGGCGTCCATTCTGCTATGAATTCTGCCAATGCCCTGCTTTGGATAGTTGAAGTGCTCTCAAACTTGAGGCCAAAGCTTGACAGTTCCAGCGCCCACTCGACAATCCTACATGTTGCTTCGGGATTTTGCAGTATCCTCTTCAGCGGAAAACGAGTGACGACTGTGATCTCATGTGCTTGGAAGTAATGGCGCAGCTTTCTTGAGGCCATGAGGAGGCCGAAAAGCAATTTCTGCACACCAGAGTACCTTGATCTAGCCCCCTGCAGAAGGGAACTGACAAAGTAAACTGGGCGCTGCACCATTCTCTTCTGTATCTTCTCATGCTCGTGCGCAGATCCATCCTTGTCGGGACCAGAGCTTGCCGGTGAAGTCCCCTGCTTGTCACTGGATGTGTCTGCCGTGGTTGCTGGCTCACCATCCGCCTCCCTCTCTGCTACTAACGCAACACTAACCACTTGATTGGTTGCCACTATATATAGCAGCAACTTCTCTCGTGGCTTAGGTGCGACAAGTGTTGGAGTGGAGGACAGGTATCTCTTCAAGTCCTGCAGCGCAGCCTCCGCTTCCGGAGTCCATTTCATTGGACCTGCCTTTTTCAATATTTTGAAAAATGGCAGGGCGCGCTCAGCAGACCTAGAGATAAACCTGCTGAGAGCAGCTACGCAACTGGCAAGTCTTCGTACATCCTTGACGCGCTTTGGTGCTTCAATCTGCTCAATGGCCTTGATCTTGTCGGGATTGGCTTCAATTCCCCGCTGAGACACGAAGAACCCGAGAAGCTTGCCGGAAGGGACTCCAAACACACACTTCTCGGGGTTAAGCTTGAGGTTGATCCTGCGCAGATTTGCAAAGGTTTCGTCTAAATCTTGAATCAGAGTCGCTCTGTCCTTGCTCTTGACCACTATGTCATCCATGTAGGCTTCCACATTTCTGTGCATTTGCGGTTCAAAAGCGTCATGGACCACCCTTGCAAATGTTGAACCAGCATTCTTTAAACCAAAAGGCATCCGTACGAAACAGTATGTGCCACATTTGGTGATGAATGCAGTCTTCTCCTCATCCTCTTCTGCCATGAAGATCTGATGGTATCCTGAGTATGCATCAAGAAATGAAAGCAAGTCACATCCGGCCGTGGAGTCAACAATCTGGTCGATGCGTGGCAAGGGAAATGGGTCTTTGGGACAAGCTTTATTAACATCGGTAAAGTCGATACAAAGCCTCCATTTCCCGTTTGCCTTACGCACGACCATAGGATTGGCCAACCACGTAGGATGGAGCACTCCTCTGACAAGGCCTGCTGCTTCCAATTTCTTGATTTCTTCTGCAATGAATTCTTGGCGCTCCACTGCTTGTTTCCTGACTTTCTGCTTGACGGGCCGCGCATGAGGACAGACGGAAAGATGGTGCTCGATTACTTTCCTCGGAACACCGGGGATGTCAGACAGTTGCCACGCAAACACGTCGACGTTCGCCCGCAGGAAAGCAACGAGCGCGCTTTCCTATTTAGGGTCGAGGGTGGCACTGATGGTGAAGGTACCACCAGTGCCGTCCTCCTTGGCGGACACCTTCTTGGTCTCTGGTGGAGCTGCCATTGTCTTCTTACAGTTGCCGGTGGAGCTCGATGGTGCGTCCTCGACGGTAGCGCAGCACTCCGAAGAGGTGCGCTTGCCGGAGTGGGCATCAGAGCTCTTGCCGGACTTGGTCTTCTTCTTCGCCCCGGGAGCTTCAGCGGCAAGTGACTTGCGATCTGTTGCGACTGCTGCTTCCCGGTAGATCTTGTCGGCGCAGATAAGAGCATCCTTCTTGTCGCCAGGGACAGAGATGACACTTATTGGGCCTGGCATCTTTAGTACGTTGTATGCATAGTGAGAGGCTGCCATGAACTTGGCCAGTGCTGGACGGCCAAGTATCCCATTGTAAGGCAATGGAAAGTCAGCAACGTCAAAAGTGAACCTCTCAGTCTTGAAGTTCAACTTGCTGCCAAATGTTACCGGCAACGTGATCTTTCCCTTCGGCTTGCTCCTTCCCGGATTGATTCCTTGGAACGTGCCGGTCTCTTCGAGCTCGCTATTAGGGATCTGGAGTTTCTGGAGTACCGCGAAGGAGATCAAGTTCAAGCCGGCCCCGCCGTCAACTAGCATCTTAGTGACCTTGAGGTTGCGGATAGTTGGTGAAACCAACATCGGCAAGCACCCGACCGCAGTTATGCGATCAGGGTGATCCTCAATATCAAAGATGATAGGCGTGCTGGACCATTTCAGAGGCTTGCGTGACTCGATGGGTGGTTCTACCGCATTGACTTCCCGCACCCACTGCTTGAGCCGGCGGTGTGAAGTATGCAGAAAAGCACCGCCGTCAATGCACAGGACCTCTGTGGCTTTCTGGAACTCCTGCTCATCAGTCTCTCCATCATCCATATCTTCATCATCGTTGTCATCTTCATCCTTGTCGCGGCCGCGGGGAGGTCTGTCTCCTTGCCGCTGCTTGGCCTTGCCGCGGCGTCCTCCCCGGCCGGGACGTTTCTTGCCGGATCCTCCAGCACCTTCCTGGCCCTTCTCCTTGTCACGTCGCTCGTATTTAGCCTTTTGCTGTTCAACAAGCTGCTCGACCTTCTTGCAGCTCTGGAGATCATGGCCCTTGGTGCGGTGGATCTTGCAGTATTGCTTGTTGGTGCCGTCCTGCTTGTCGGCGACCGCCACAGCTGCGGCAACCTCCTTGCCGGAGCTACCAGCTTCGGCTTTCTTGCCGGACTGCTCAACAACTAGCACCTCTTTGCCTTTCTTCTTCCTGTTATTTCGTCGCCGGTTTTTCTTTGCTGGGGCAGCATCCTCACTATCAGATCCTCCTGCTCCTGTATTCTCTCCGGGGAGTTTCCTCCCTTCCTCAGCATGTGCACACTTGTCGGCTAGGGCATATAGCTCACTGACATCTCTGATCTTGCACATCGCCATCTCCTCCCGCATCCTGCGGTTCCGCACGTTCTGATGGAACGCGCTGATTACCGCGGCAGGGTGGACGTCTGGGATGTTGTGTTGTACGCGGCTGAATCTCTGAATGTACTTGCGCAGGGGCTCTCCTTCCTTCTGGGCGAGCAGATGAAGGTCGCTCTCTTGGCCATGAGGCTTGTGGCCGCCTGTAAAGGCGCCGACAAACTGATGGCACAGGTCAGCCCAGGAGGATATGGAGTTGTCCGGCAAGTGCATGAGCCAGGATCTGACATTGGGCTTGAGCACCAGCGGGAAGTAGTTGGCAAGGATCTTGTCGTGCCGCCCCCTAGCAGCTTGCACCGCGATGGTGTAGATGCTGAGGAACTCCGACGGATGCGACTTGCCGTCGTACTTCTCTGGTACATCTGGCTTGAAATTCTTCGTGCTCGGCCACTGGACTTGCCGCAGCTCACGAGTGAACGCAGGGCAACCTACCGCGTACGGCAAGTCGCCTGGTTCCCCTGGCGCATGCATGTCAACAGAGGGCCTAGCGCGCTTGTCGGATTTGACGTCGCGCTTCTCTTTGGCGCTCGATGCGAGTATGAGCGTCTTCTTGCTGTCGTTCATGAAGAACTTGGCGCTGATCGTGACGAGCTCGTGGATCTGATGATGCGGTGGAGTCGCTGTCGAGGTGGATCCGACGAGTCGGCGATCTTGGCTTCCGAGATGGAGAGTGCATGGTGGTTGCACCCCCACCGGTTTTGTCGCCACCGGCTCGTGCCTGGCAGTCCTGCTGCGGCCGCGATGCACTTGGCTGCCGCGGAGTGTCGCCGTTGGCAAAGCCGATGAGACTCTGAATGGTGGCCCTCCATTGGTCGATCTTGTCTTCCGCTGGAGGGTAATCCAGGAGCAGTTGAGCTCGCGCCAAAGCTTCTGCTGGAGTGGCGGGTGGCAGTGGCGAACGGTGCGAGGAGCGGGATATGCTCGGACTTCTAACTATGTTAGAAGGAGCAGTATCCCGTCCAGGCGACCGTGCCTCGCTCGTGCCAGCATGTTGGCGTGCATGCTGGTCTTGAGCACCCCGAGATCCACCAGCTCGATCTTGGCCCAACAAACATATGGTACTGCGGGTACCATGAAGCTATCGGTCATGCGCCTCCTGAGATGGGCGCGGTACATGTACGGATGCCGAGGTTTATGCAGCCTTGTCCTTGGACCTGGCAGCGTTGTGAGCTTCCTCGTCGACGTCCGTTCTTCCGCCCGTGTCTACTCCACCACCCGTTTGCTCCAGTGGTGGTGGAAGTGACGTGGACGGAGCAGCTGCCGCCGAAGTCTTCTTCTTCGGTGGCATGTCGATGAAGAAAATGAAGATCTAGCTCGTGTGAACGCCGGATCAGGTTCACGCAATCTCGACGCCCCCTACCTGGCGCGCCAAAGATGTCGGGGAAATTGATCCACGAACACCTATGGGGCCGGCGGACCGGGCCCCTTTCGGTTTGGCGGGGGGCGGAGATCGCACGAAGAGCGGATCGAGGCGAAGCACACGAGCAGTTTACCCAGCTTCGGAGCTCTCCGGAGAGATAATACTCCTACTGCTGCTTGTCTGTTTGTATTGTGTTCTTGCTCGGGAGCGCCGAGTGCTACAGTACACACGAGAAGCTAACGAGACCGAGCGTGAGTGTTCTCTAGTTCCCAAACGAAGCGAACCCCCTCTACGTTGCGCATGGGCCTCCTTTTATATGTTCAAAGGGGCCACCGACAGGTGGCAACGCAGAGAAGGGTAAAAATGGAAAAAGGGGTTGCGGTTGGTACAACCACCTGCACAGTGCATCCTACCTAACCCTGACAGCAGGGGACAAAGGCATTCAATGCCCGTCTGCGTCGCCCAAACAGTGTAAAAAGGGACCGTCAGGGGCGCCACCGCTCGCCACGATGGCAGTCTTGTCAGCTTCGCATGTCACCACGCACCGCTGGCTGCACAGCCTCCCGCCACGCGCGCCTGGAAAGGCCGCCAGAGCGACACATTGGTGGATGTGCTGGAGCGTGGGTACAGAGTGGTAGCTTGCCGCGGCAAGCGCCTTGCCGCGGCTGTTGTCTTGTCGCGTCCGGAAGCTTGTCGCTCACCGGGTCTTGCCGGGACGCATGGCGCGTCGCGGCAAGTTCCTCGAAATGCCTTGGCTGGCCTTCCCGGCAAGCTCCTCTTGTCGGGGCCTTGTCTCCTGGGCTTAAATACTTTGTTCTTGAATGGCTCCAAAGGAACCACGGAGGACCTTGGCGGTCACCCGGCAAGCCTTGCCGCGGGGCGCTGCAACTGCCCGTGCACAAGTTAGGGATACTAGGGTACCCCTACTCTAGTACACCGACAATGGTAATGAGTATAACGGGGGGAAACCATAAGCTTTAAGAGTATAGTGCCTGTGCCATGGCAGATCTGAAGGTGCAAACCGGACAAAGCTACTTCGCAACCAATGTTTGCTTTCAACTAGCCACTACGATTTGGTACGGACAAGAAACATACAGTAAACAAATTACGATCTATTTTCCAGGTGAGATCAATAACTTAATCACATATGGAAGAGTACCACCTCTCTTGCGACGTCGTGTAGGCCTATGCTGATACGTTGAGGGTGCTGCGGGTGCGATGGCTGTCGGCGGCGGGGAAGAAGACTTTAGATGACACATGGCCGGGTTGGGGGATAAATCCTGTTGCAGTGGACGAGGCAGTCGTAGGAGCGGCAATGACAAGGTGGACAACGACGTCGATGAAGTGAGAGGAGGCGATGAAAGGATCCTGGTCCAGCGCCTTGGATGAGAGACGTCCATCTCTTGCAGTGGACGACGGGTTAGGGGTAGTGGCTCCGGCAAGGTGAAGGATGGGGTGGCGGATGGAGGAGGCTGGCCGCAGTGCGGAGGTTGTCGTGCCGCCGACGGTGTATGAATGGGGAAATGGAGGGGAGGGGGATCTCAAACTTTGGGACGCGCTTGTCTGAAATGTGGGAGAGTTACGAACTTATCCCCCGTTTAAAATTTCGGACATCGCGTCGGTTGGGGATAGGACGACAATCTCGCATCTCCCAAATATTTGCCGGTAACTATCTCGGGTGAGGAGAGGGTGTTTTACCGCCCACGGTTGGCGCCCGTGGTGTATGAACGGGACTGACAGGTAGGGCTGTTGTGTCACGTCTGAGGGAAGTTACACATCTGCCCCTACTTAAAATATTAGCCTACATCAATTTCGGACGAGGAGAGTTTGTTTTGCCGCCCACCGTGTATGAATGGGTAAATGGAGGAAGAGACACATGTCTTTCGGACGAGCTTGAATCAAATGTGTTTTGCCGCCCATGTTTGGCGCCCACCGTGTCTGAATGGGCTTAGAGTCCGTCGTGTCACGTCTGATTGTAGTTACTAGTCTACCCCTATCAACAGCAGTGTAAATCCGGTCAATAAGGATGTCAAGTGTCAGGGGTAGACAGTAATTTCCATCTCGCAAACACTTGCTTCGGGCAGCCCACAAATTATAGCGGGTGTTTAGCCGCTTCGTTCAAACTTGGGAGAATTAGCATTCACGTTTGCCCTGGGCCCTGGCAAACTAAATTCAAATCCAATTTGTATTCGATACGAATATCCACGGATAATTCTATGTTTTGTTATTTATTTATTCAAAACCACAACAAAAGATTTATTTCACCGTTATATATGATTATGATTTAGAAATGTCGTGATCTTCAAATTCAGTAGGTTGGATACACTCTGAGTCAAACAGTTATTTCATCCAATACAATATGCTCACACGAAAAACATTTCACCTTATGTCAATCATACAAGTACTAAGGATTACCTCACCTAAAAAATTCGGATCATTACAACACATGCACAACGTAGGGGGTCTTGCAACATAATCCATTCAGAGACATGACACAACATGCAAGTACAATAATCTAATGACAATTTCAACTGGTATCTAAAGAAGAACCGGGATTACCCTGGGCTTCAGATAGCAGAAACAGCAGGACCTCCTCCGTCTTCAAATGCAACATTCTTACTTCCTCCAATTCTTGGGTTGCTTGCATAATGCGTGCCGCCAATTCCGTAATTTCCAGCCTCAAGATAAAGATTACCTCATTCATGGCAGCCACACCATCTCTTTCTGCCTCTAGTAGAGCCTCAAGCACTATAATATTTGTGCTCAGACTGCTCTCCGGCAGTGTTGCCTCTGAACTGCTACCATCTGGTAATATGGATGGCACACTGCTTCCACAAATAGATTCTGGGGTTGTACATTGTGTCCTAGTCTGAACGGCATCCTGAAAGGTTTCCGCTGGACATAAGTAAGAGATAGTTATCGTATGATCCAGGCAGTAAGCTTACATGGTAAACGACAGATGAATTATTGCCGAGCATGGCAAGCTATATTCAAATGGTTCGAAGCAGCATCAGCCGAAAAGAAATTAAAATGGTAAGATGAAACTAGGGATGTAAGTGGCAAATAAATGACATCCGACAGTCCCATCTAGTTAGTTTTTGCTAGCTCCCTAGTTCATTTTCCTCAAAAAACAAAAACTATTTTGAACTATCATACCACCAGTGGACTTTAATCGGGATTAAACGAGACCCAGTTGACATCCCTAGTTGAAAGGGAGTGTACCACCGCTATATTTAAGTTGCCAAGGCATCTAAGCAGTTGAAATAATCTCAGAAAGCACTTAACAGTATGGCCTCATATAAACTACGAAGACAGTCTTATGATGAAGTTCAGAGGAAAATTTAAGGACTCAAATGAAATAGGCATGCATTTCTTTATGATAGTACAGTAGGCACTGCTGACATAGTGGCCAACTCAGGTATAGAGTAACAATAAACAAGCATTCGAATCAAGCAATACAGCAAAGCATGCAACTGAACTACTTGTAATTCGGTAGGATTACAGGTTGAGGGCACAAGCCAAGAAAGCAGCCCACTCGCATTACATTTCACATGTACTAAAACACACGGGCTTACCATATGTTGCTATGAAGCCTCGCTGCCGTTGCAATGTTCTTTGAAGATATCGTCAGCATCCCGTGGTTGCAAATCTAGTTGTTGTAGTTTAGTCTGCACCCTCTATTTAGGTAAAATTAATTTTAATCGCATGCACTGGTCTGAATTGATCATCAATGGTTCATCTAAACTAATGAAAGAAGGGTGTGTGAATCCACGACAATATATCTGCTTCCCTCTATTTTTATGCTTGTTCGAGGTGCCAGCCCCAAAAGAACAAATATTTTGCTTGATGGGGTTGGCAGATCCATGATTAGTAGAAGCATCAAATTAGTCATGCAACTTGGGAAGATCAAGAACACACAAACAAGTAATGAACAGAGGCTCGGAATAGTGATGTAATAGCTAGCATCAGAAAATGTAGGGTAAAACGAACAAAAAGCAGCGGAACCACATGCTAGTTTGCTGATGTGTAATTAAGCATAGAGAGCATTAAGCAGTCTGATGGAACCAACAGGTGGCATCAGAACAACACCATTATCATAAATATAGCAATCAAGAAGTAAAATAGTAGGCAGTGATATCTAGGAAGTACAGTAATACTCCCTCCGTTCCAAAATAGATGACTCAACTTTGTACTAACTTCAGTACAAAGTTAGTACAAAGTTGGGTCATCTATTTTGGAATGGAGGGAGTACTTAGGACAAAACTAAAGAATATTAACTATATGTGCACTGGTATGTAATTTAGCACATGTAACATGTTCAGTGCCAGAAGTATGGCCCTACAGGTGCAAGCAGAATAACGCGTCTCATGAAAAACTGAATGATGCCCTGAAGAAATTCAAAGGTGCGGTGCTTATGCTAGGAAAGTGAACGTAGGCGCCGGCCGTTGGATAATAGTACCTGATTCTCGACGGCGTATTGGTATCGTTGTCATACTTGAGCCCATGACGGCTGTCCTCGGCCACCACGATGACCACGACCTAGATTTGTCATCTGGGCACATACATGAGATAGCGCTTGTGACTGCCCTGGCCCTAGAGACAAAGCGGACTATGTCGTTTGAAGACGGGAAGCTCAGCCCTGCCGCGGAGGCCGCAAACTCAACGACACTCGTGCCGCACACAAACCCACCATCAGGCTGGGCTTGTGTTACCAGAACCTCGGTCTCGTCTCCGGCCATAGGCTCCGAACCGCGTGCATTCGCATCCATCTAATCTGATTGGGCGCCGGTCTTGGAGTTTAGCTCCGCGAACATTTTCCAGCACTCGCCTTTTGGGGACGTGTTAAGCTCACTAAGATCCCTCTCCTTGTCAGGGAACTCTTGGCCGAACTATGTTTGGCTCAAATGGGAAGTGGATGACGAAGAAATTCATTCCCCACCCACCACCCACTTTATAGCCACTGTCGACAACTTATCCAACATGCTTGACTACGACTCTGAAGACATCGACGGTATGGACGATGATGCCGGAGAGGATCAGAAACCACTACCTACAGGGCGTTGGACAGCCACCTCCTCGTACGACATATACATGGTGGATACACCGAAAGAAAATAACGACGCCGATGAAAATCCAGTCAAGGACAAACCTCCTGGGATACAACCGAAGCAGCGACGTCAGCGGCACCGCTCTAAGCCATGCCATAGTAAAAACAACAATACCATCATAGAAGAGGACAACACTCCGGACGGTGCTGAAAACAATGAAGACCCCGTTGAGCAGACCTCCGAACACGAGGAACGGGAGGGTGGACAAGTCAGCCCTAGCAAACAGGCCATGAACAAAGACTCGGAGGATAGCAACTACCTTCCGCTCTCCGAGGACGAGGTTAGCCTCGGTGACGAAGATTTCATCGTGCATGAAGATCCCGCCAAACAGGAATGCTTTAAGCGTCAGCTCATTGCCACTACAAGAAGCCTGAAAAAGAAGCAGCAGTAGCTTCAAGCTGATCAAGACCTGCTCAATGAAAGATGGACTGATGTCTTGGCAGCCGAGGAATACGGCCTCGAGCGCCCAACCAAAAGCTACCCGAAGCGCAAACTACTAGCACAGTTCGATGACGAGGCACCGGAGCCTGTCCTACGAAGGTACAATATGGCTGTCTGTCCACCACGTGGTCGGGACAAAGCGGCGCTTCAAGTCGAACACTAGCCCGCGCTACCTCGCCGAACAAACAGAAATATAACAGCTCAGGAATATACACATGACCTGCAATGTGATTTGTAAAAGAGAGCAGGTCAGACAAGATCAATCTATGGATCACGGGGGCGTGCCTTGACGCGCGATGATGGCCGTCTAGCTGAACGTGACAAACATAACCATGTCCGGGCTGAAAACCGCAGACGAGCTCCATCCGAGCTACGTCATGACTTGGCCCTATATAGAGGCGCTGCACACCCCCTTTGCTTCACTGATGAAGTAATGGGACATGATTTCCCAGAACGGTTTAAACAGGTAAACATTGAATCATATGATGGCACAACAGACCCCGTGGTGTGGATTGAGGATTTTATTCTCCACATTCATATGGCCCGCGGCGATGATCTTCACGCCATCAAATACCTCCCACTCAAACTCAAGGGACCAGCTACATACTGGTTAAACAGTCTGCCCGAAAACTCCATTGGCAGCTGGGAGGAATTGGAGGGCGCCTTCCTCGACAACTTCCAAGGCACATATGTCCGACCTCCGGATGCCGATGACCTAATTCATATAATCCAACAGCCCGGAGAGTCGGCTAGGAAATTCTGGACTCGGTTCCTAACTAAAAAGAACCAGATTGTCAACTGTCCGGATGCCGAAGCCCTAGCGGCCTTTAAGCACAGCATCTGCGACGAATGGCTGGCCAGACATCTCGGCTAGGAAAAACCGAAGTCCATGTCAGCCCTTACGACACTCATGACCCGCTTCTCTGTGGGCGAAGACAGCTGGCTAGCCCGTAGCAACAACAATACAAGCGAACCTGGCACTTCTGAAGCCATAAACAACAACAGCAAGCCCCGATGCAATAGACATAAGTGTCAATACAATGGTGATAGTACCGAAGACACGACGGTCAACGCCGGATTCAGTGGCTCTATATCCGATCAGCGGAACAAGCCATTCAAAAGGAACAATCCAGGCCCGTCCAGTCTGGACCGCATACTCGATCGACCATGCCAAATATATGGCACTCCTGATAAACCAGCCAATCATACCAAAAGGGAATGTTGGGTCTTCAAACATACCAACAAGTTAAATGCCAAGAATAAGGAGAAAGGGTTGCAAAGCAAGGACGATGACGAGGAATCCCGACCACCGAACAGAGGAGGATAGAAGAAATCCCCCCCCCCCCCAAGTTAAAACGGTGAACATGATATACGACACCCATATCCCCAAGAAGGAGCGCAAGCATGCACTCAGGGACATCTATGCGATGGAGCCAGTCGCCCCAAATATCAACCCATGGTCCTCCTGTCCAATCACCTTCGATCGCAGGGACCATCCGAGCAGTATCTGTGATGGCAGTTCAGCCGCACTGGTCTTGGACCCAATTATTGATGGATTCCATCTCACGCGAGTCCTCATGGATGGTGGTAGCAACCTGAACCTGCTCTATCAGGATACAGTGCGCAAAATGGGTATCGATCCCTCAAGGATCAAGCCCACCAAAACCACCTTTAAAGGTGTCATACCAGGTGTAGAGGCCTGCTGTACGGGCTCAATTACACTAGAAGTGGTCTTCGGATCCCCGGATAATTTCCGAAGCGAAGAATTAATATTCGATATCGTCCCTTTCCGTAGTGATTATCATGCACTGCTTGGACGAACAACATTCGCTAAATTCAATGCGGTACCGCACTACGCCTACCTCAAGTTCAAGATGCCCGGACCACGCGTTGTAATAACGGTCAACGGAAATACGGAGCGCTCCTTCCGTACTGAGGAGCACACTGATACGTCTCCACCGTATCTATAATTTTTTATTGTTCCATGCTATTATATTACCCGTTTTGGATGTTTATGGGCTTTACTTTACACTTTTATATCATTTTTGGGACTAACCTACTAACCGGAGGCCCAGCCCGAATTGCTATTTTTTTGCCTATTTCAGTGTTTCAAAGAAAGGACTATCAAACGGAGTCCAAACGGAATGAAACCTTCGGGAGCGATATTTTTGGAACAAACTCTATCCAGGAGACTTGGAGTGGACATCAAGCAGCAAACAAGGCGGCCACGAGGGTGCCCGGCATGCTCTAGGGGGGTGGGTGCACCCCCCACCCTCGTGGGCCCCTCGTGGCTCAACCGACCTACTTCTTCCTCCTATATATATCCACGTACCCTGAGAACATCTAGGAGAACCACGAAAAACTATTTCCACCGCCGCAACCTTCTGTATCCGCGAGATCCCATCTTGGAGCCTTTGTCGGCGCTCCATCGGAGGGGGAATCGACCACGAAGGGCCGCTACATCATCTCAAAGGCCTCTCCGGTGAGTTGTGAGTAGTTTACCACAGACCTTGGGGTCCATAGTTATTAGCTGGATGGCTTCTTCTCTCTTTTTGGATCTCAATACAAAGTTCTCCTCGATCTTCTTGGAGATCTATTCGATGTAACTCTTTTTGCGGTGTGTTTGTCGAGATCCGATGAATTGTGGGTTTATGATCAAGTTTATCTATGAGAAATATTTGAATCTCCTCTGAATTCTTTTATGTATGATTGAGTTATCTTTGCAAGTCTCTTCGAATTATCAGTTTGTTTTGGCCTGCTAGTTTGATCTTTCTTGCAATGGGAGAAGTGCTTAGCTTTGGGTTCAATCTTGTGGTGTCCTTACCCAGTGACAATAGGGGTAGCAAGGCACATATTGTATTGTTGCCATCGAGGATAAAAAGATGGGGTTTATATCATATTGCATGAGTTTATCCCTCTACATCATGTCATCTTTCTTAATGCGTTACTCTGTTCTTATGAACTTAATATTCTAGATGCATGCTGGATAGCGGTCGATGTGTGGAGTAATAGTAGTAGATGCAGGCAGGAGTCGGTCTACTTGTCACGGACATGATGCCTATATACATGATCATGCCTAGATAATCTCATAATTATTCGCTTTTCTATCAATTGCTCGACAGTAATTTGTTCACCCACCGTAATACTTATGCTATCTTGAGAGAAGCCACTAGTGAAACCTATGGCCCTCGGGTCTATCTCTTATCATATAAGCTTTTCTATCAATTGCTCGACAGTAATTTGTTCACCCACCGTAATACTTATGCTATCTTGAGAGAAGCCACTGGTGAAACCTATGGCCCTCGGGTCTATCTCTTATCATATAAGCTTTCAATCAACTCTTATTTGCATCTTTACTTTTCCAATCTATATTATAAAATACCAAAAATATATTTATCTTATCATACTATCTCTATCAGATCTCACTTTCGCAAGTGGCCTTGAAGGGATTGACAACCCCTTTATTGCGTTGGTTGCGAGTTCTTTGTTTGTTTGTGTAGGTGCATGGGACTTTTGAGGAGCCTCCTACTGGATTGATACCTTGGTTCTCAAAAACTGAGGAAAATACTTACGCTACTATTGCTGCATCACCCTTTCCACTTCAAGGAAAACCAACGCAAACTCAAGACGTAGCAGTCATCTATACCCATTAATGTGTCAAATAGATCCCAGGGTTTCTCTGGTTACTCCTGCCTCCCCCTTTTTGGAATAGAAATCCTATGGTTATGTTCTCCCAATCCATGAAACCTGAGTAACTTTCGTTAGATCCGTGTAGTGTATTGATTGTTTGAATGGTACAAGTGATAACTGATTAGTTCTTTCATCTGTGGAAATAATTTCTGCTAGTAATCCGACTAGGGTGAGTGTTCATGCTAATAATTCCTACCCAGGACTTGATAATTGATTTTGAATGACCTACATATGTTTGTGCCATTATTTTCTTCAAGATTGGTCTGTACATAGACGAATGTGCTTAAAAGTCAAACCATAATATCTGGATATGTATAAATAAATACCCATAAATTTGTAATCCTACTTCACGGCATGTAATCGTTGATTTGATGCCAATTTTTGGCAACTGCCAAATGTTCGCTAGAGATTAGTTTGTAACCATTAATTTGACCCACATTTTTTTACTATTTGTATAGGTGATGTCTGACGATGTGGACAACAAGGATGAAGATGTCCAGAAGAGGCACAATAGGCAAATCCTGAGGGAGCTTCATGCGAGAATGCATAACAGGTGTATTAGGACCTGGAACGGCGGCTATCGATGCCCATTCTGCAACCACAAGCTTCATGACGCGTATCAAAGTGTTCTGAAGCATGCAAGAGGAGGGCCGTTGGCTCCTTCATGCAGAAGTATGCTCGCAGGGTGGAGCACGGCGTGTACGCCGAGTACCTGGAGAAGCTTCAGGATCGTGCCGGCTTGTGAGATGAGATGTGGGATCGAACTATGTACGCTTTAGCATGCTTAATGATGGTTGAACTATGCTTGTGTACGTGTACACTTATTATCTATGTCTGAGTATGTTTAATCTATGTTTACTTATGTCTAACTATGGGATATGGATGCATCAGTTCGGTTGATGGAATCTACCCCTGTCCTCGTTTATTGGTCCCCTTTGCAATTTGTGTTAAATGTTGACCAAAGATTTAATTGACAAAATGTTAGTGCAGGTCAGCAAAAATTATATCGTTGGATGTGTATTTGAACATAGTGTTCAATGATATAATTTTCGGAAACATGCATAAACATTTCTTAGTCAAATATTTGGTCAAAATTGGGTACAAATTACGGGACCAATAAACCAGGACGGAGGTAGTACGTCAATACGGTTCCCAAAATTGGAACTGTGTCCAATGACTTTCATTTTGCATGTTGCTTCAATCACACACGGTTCCCAAAATTGGAACCGTGTGCAATGGGTTTCGTTTTCTTTCTTGCGTCAATCACACACGGTTGGCTCTAGCAAACCGTTGCCTCCGAAATTCTTTGTGGGACAGAAAACCCTCACCACCCAATTCAAAAAAGAAAAAAGAAAACCCTTGCCATCCCCACGTCACAAAAACCCTCACCCCCGCCCGCCACCCCATGTCTCCAGTCCCCATTCACACCTGCATAAGCTCCTCCGCGTCTATGTATGGCACTGTGTATCACGGCGGTAACCACTTAGCTCGACGTCTGCCGCCGCCGCCAGGCTACCGGCAAACCCCACCGCATTTTGCCTCTTCTGCTTGCCGCCGCCTATCGCCATCGACTTTCTCAACGCTGCTCGCGGTCGACCCATCTCCGCTCGGTTGGGGAATCTGCCATACTGATGTTTATTTCTAATGGTGGACAAGGTAACTAATTTAATGAGATATTATTTCATCTCTCATCCCAGTTCATCTGCCTCCTTTAATCAGTCGGCAGAAATCACCATGAATTCATTTTTATTCGTGCTGATTTGAGGGTTTTCTTTCATTCATAGAGTGTACAGTGCGCCGACACATCAGGACCTTGCGACCTCCGCTAGAGATTCCATCTCACTATACCAGATGACTTGAGAATGTACGCGGTATGTTCAATCTCACCCTAAATCGGTTGGCATGGCCTACTTTCCTAAAGATATTCTAAATATTGCTACATTTGGATAAAAGGTGCCACATGAACCATATACGTCAAAGGGGATTGTTTCCCCTCTTCTTTCTATATTAGGCAAATTAATGATGTATTGTTCTTTTGATTACTCTCATATTTCCATGACATCATGTTTACCCTATCTGTTTAATTATAGATTTTTGTCCTTCGGTTTCAACTGTTGTACAGTTCTTTCAATTTGGACCCATATTTTCATGTTACCATATTTTCTTTAACAATCCTACCATTTTCTGCAGCGCATCCCTTGCTATGCAACATATTATGTAGTGCACAATTTTCCCTTTACATAGATCAAGGCTACACGGATGTCATACTGCACACAAACCATGGATTTACAATCGTTACTACTATATTACTTAATGAACGTGGTGACTCCTATTTTGGCGTTGGCTTTTGGAAAGAAATTTCTAAGTTTTATGTACTGAAAGCTGGCACTAAAATTGGACTGCACATAAAAGGGCCTGGTCATGAGATATATGCTAACTTCCCCGACAAAATCATCTGTCCTGAGTTTGTTCGAAGTAAGTTTTCTTTTCAACTATCTGCATGTTGACTTACCCAGCAATGTTAAATGAATTGTGTAGTACTTAAGCAACCAATTGTTATTCCATTTTCTTACTATATTCCTACCTAATAACTTCTAGTTACCAATATACTTTTCTATTGCCCTATTTTAACTAAATATTCCCTGTACTCTCATTTCTATCAAAAAGCGCTGCTATCAAGGAGACTTCGGAGGTGGAGAACGGGCCTGCCAACAAGCGGAGGCGGGGCGAGCTAGAACCGCAAGCGACTCTAGTAGGCATAGACTTCATAGCAGCCTCCCCGATGATATGTTGACAGGCATCATCTCACTGCTCCCAATCAAATGTGGGGCGCAGACAACCGTCCTTTCCCAGCGGTGGCACTTCCTATGGAACTTCACCCCTCTCGACCTCATCGACACCCACGAGCTCTTCCTGGCTATCGCAAAAGCTTGGATGCGTTCTCCAAGATCCTCGGCAGTCACCCTGGCCCAACCAGAGGCCTTAGAATGGGCAAGTTCTGTTCCAACGGCAGGAACCGAGCCAAGCTTGATGACTGGTTCTGATCCCCCACCCTAGATCAGCTCGAGGAGCTCACTTTTGATGATGGGCATATGCGCTCGCTACCAATGTCCACACTCCGCCTCGCGCCCATGTTGCGCGTCGCCAAGTTCAGAACTGCCGCACCCCCCCTTAATGATGTGCCCGCTCTTATTCTACCACGACTGAAGCACCTCGAGCTCGTCGTCGCCTGACTCTCAAACGGTGACATGGGCGTCTGCTCCATGGATGTACTATTCTCAAGTACCTTCGTCTTCAGGCGATCAATGGGTTGAGTACATTCCACATCACCGCCATGACTCTCCGAACTATTTATGTGCGTTATTGGTTCGGCAGGAAGACATCACAAGATGTGTACCACAGTATGGTCATTGAGGACACACCTGCACTTGAGAGATTACTTGTACTTGATCAAGTAGGTCCAACAAGAATAAATGTCATTTCTGCACCGAAATTGACAGTGCTGGGGTACTCGTCTGACAAATACTCCGACCTTGTTATTGGATCCACACCCGTTCAGTTACAACAGCCGCCTTCTACCTCTCCTTCTACATATTAACATTATTTCTAATTTTGAATATGTTTGTTCATCTGTCATTCAGAAAATGATTCCGACAAGCCTGACCGCGAAACTGCGCACAGTGAAGGTCTTGGCACTAGAATCTATCGGCCCCAATCTGGGGCAAGTTGTCACTTTCATGAGATGCTTTCCGTGCCTGGAGAACCTATATATCAAAGTGATGTTCCTTTCCTGTTGAATGTTAACCATAAGGGAGTTCAATTTGTGACACTTTTTTCCAAGTTTACAATGACAATGTACTACGATTTCTGAAGAATTCTTTTGGAGGATTTCAGTACATACATGTCTCCTTTTCCAAGTTTACAATGACAAAGCTTGATCCATATGGTTACAATCCATATGCATTTCTCCTTTGGATTCATCTGTACTAGTTTTCTTAGGGAACTTTTCATCCACTCCAACATCGTGTGAAGATGCAAGATGGCATGTTAATGCCCATGTTAACCATGTCAGATCAAAGATGGCATGTTAGTGCATTTTACAAATCCTGCAAACCAAATAGGCTTGTAGTAGTGTTCAAAACTGCATCTAGGCACTAACATGTTTTCTTCTTTTGCAGATGAGATTAGGACCAGTGGTGGATAATGTGATATAATATAACAATTACGTTGAATGCCTAGATTTGCATCTCTCAGAAATTAGTTTGAACTCCTACTGAGGGACCTTACCGGATATTATATTCTCCAGGTTCTTTGTTGTCAGAGCAAGGGTGCTGAAGGTAATGAGGTTTGCCCTACATTTATTTCGGAAAAATGAATGGTTTGTTGATCAGTGCCGACACGTGCGGTAGAATGGAATAGGCTCCAAAAATGCTAAATTTCATTTTGGAACTTCAGATGACAGAGTAATCGGAACTCATCGTGTCAACCCCATACATGACTTCTCAATGGCTGACCCCTTTGCAAAAGTTGTGGGGTTTCGAAACCAGACATAGAAGTGGTAATATTAGTTTGAACCTCTCTCGTATCCATGTTTAGCAGATTAGCGCGAGTGTTTGTAACTGATGAGTTGAATTTCATTTCTAATATCAGTTTGAACCTTGTAATCTTCGAATTTGAGCCATATAACTCCAGAATTTGAACCTTGTAATATTTCTAGCCTTTGCGGTACAATCACTGAAATGGCATTGTATGAGACTCGTATATTGGTAGTACTATTTTGAACTTAATATGCAATGGTCTTAGGTTTGATTTTATTAACCATTCTCGAATCTATTTACCTTGTCGATCTCATAGCACACGATCTGTATAACTAACTCGACTACGATCTTGGACATTATTGCACACAGTTGGTTTCTTCCACCGTGTGCCCTATAGAGCGTAGAATTAATTATCGCACTCGAGTGTCCATCATCACCCTTCTGTGTAACTTTGACCTCATCACCCACAGGTAAACTTATGACCAAAGTCATTCCACACACTTCGTTTTTACAAAGCTTTTTGCCAAAAAAACACCCACGAATTGTCCCTCTTCTAGTTGACACGTGGCAAACCAAGCCGGGCGGGAAGCTTGCGCAGTAAATTACGCGGTAGCGCGGGAACAGGCTCACCAATGATACATTTGGCGCCTCTTCGAGCCCACGCATGATGAAACTGTGGTGTGGTGTTGTCAAGCATGCACTGGAATCCTCACTACGGTGCGGTGTTGTCAAGCATGCATTGGAATCCTCCGCTATGAACGTCATGACAAGACGTGACGATTACAGGTCGGCTTGCCCCCATTTGTTACATTGGCTATTTAACCCTTGTGTCTCTTCAACCTTTCGATCACACCCCATCATTGCAAGAAGCACACCCACCATGACAAATTCTTAGAGAGTATCCTGCGCGGCTCCAATGGCGCTCCGAGCGGCTGCCGACGATGAGCAGCAGTTCACCATCCATGCCATGGTGGACATGCACTGAAGGTTCGAGGAGCTCTCGGTGGTGTACACTAACCACCCGGTCTGGGTGGAGCACTCCATCCGCATCATGGAGCTGTTGCTTGCCGATGAGAAGTACAAGGTGGTCGGGTTCGACATCGAGCACACCCGCGCTCATGTCGGGTCTCGTCCCAAGGTCGCTATTACCCAGATGTGTGTGGGCCACCACGTCCTCGTCTACCACTACTGCCTATTGCCTAGCCACAAGGCCTTGCGAGCGTTTCGCCAGGTTTGTCAACAACCCCCACTACATGTTTGCTACGGGCGACATCACCAACGATGTCAAGGTGCTCAAGAATTCGGGCATCACCTGCCAGAATCTTGTCGACATCCAGGGCCAATACAAGATCTGGGGCGGCAAGGATCATGAGAAGGACTCACTAGTTCACCTCGCCAAGGCCATCATCGAACCCTACTACAGAGACATGAAGGATTCCTGCAACAACGACAAGCGTGCCTGGCACTCGGCCTGGATGGAGAAACTCGACAAAGATCACGTCGTGTATGCGGCCAAGGAGGCTTACACATGCTATGACATGTACAGGCGGATTGTTGACATGAGGAAGTGCCTCCTTACCCAAAACGGCCAGGGATCCAGCCGGAAATACATCACTGGCAAGCATCATCGCAACAGGAAGTAGATGATTATATCCTCGTTTCTCCTAGTTTAGTATGCATATAATTGCTTACTTTG
The DNA here is from genome assembly GCF_018294505.1 of Triticum aestivum. Classification (NCBI taxonomy): domain Eukaryota; kingdom Viridiplantae; phylum Streptophyta; class Magnoliopsida; order Poales; family Poaceae; genus Triticum; species Triticum aestivum. The sequence continues at coordinate 370,829,389 of NC_057804.1, read as the reverse complement.
GTGTGTGAAAATGTTATCTGTGTAGTCACTTGTGTAATTGTATGCTTAATTTGGTTATGCAATGCTGTCTTTTTAAGTATATTTCTTGATGCTCTGTAGACAGAGAAAATCACATCGCACACGGACTAAACAAGGGAACCCGTCGGTGATGATTTCATCAATCACTGACAATTGTATACCAGCAATCGTTTGCTCACAACAAACGGCTTGTTAATAGGAATCGTCTGTGTTGTTATCGGTCTTCCCACATATTTCTGATTACAGACCTGTTTGTCGCGTATCACACACATCTTGTTATATTGAACCGTTTCTATTCTCTTGTCTCAACACAAACAGTTCATCCAAGTGAACCGCATGCTGTATATCACAGACACACTTTGATCTGGCTGACCATTTCTATTGTGTTGCCGAATCACAAATAGTACATCCGAGTGAACCCTATGTTGTGTATCACACACGCCTTCATCTGGATCCCATTTCTTTTGTTCCTCCTCATCGCAAATAGTTAATTGAAATGAACCGTATGCCCTGCATTGCACATGCAACTAAAATTTGAACTGTTTTTGATGCATCCGTCATCGCAAACGTTTTGCACATTTTAGACGGTTCTCTGACACCACTGTTTGCGATTATTGCATCGCACACAGTTTCTCGAAGGGTCTCTGATCGTAGTGTCGCGTTAGCAGCATCCCGCAGTAGTGATTTCCTATCATATTGTTTTAAGATCTATTATTCAAAAACCCAAAAATACCTTGCTGCACTTTTTTTTTATTTATTTTATTTTGTGTTTTTTGTCAGATCTATTTGTCCAATCTCATATAGTATAACCTATCTCAATACTGAGGAGGGATTGGCAACCCCTCTTACGCGTTGGGTTGCAAGTATTTGTTCTTTGTGTGCAGGTACCGTTTACATAGTGTTGCTTAGTTCTCCTACTAGATTGATAACCTTGGTTCATAACTGAGGGAAATAATTACCGTCGTTGTGATGCATCATCCTTTCCTCTTCGGGGAAATGCCAACGCAGATACAAGCAATCATCCACCACCGAGTGGTAGGCGACGTACCTCTCGCAGCGGAGTCTCTTGTAGACGCAGGGCACCTTGCAGGCGTCGACTAGGCCATCCATGAAACAAGAGTAGTTGTAGGGGAGGTCGCGCCCGCCACATGGAGTGCATGAGTAGCACACGAAGCAGTAGATCATGTACTTACTAGTACAGATGTTACTATCGAGGGGTACAAAGCACTATAGCCCAGTGATTTGATAATACAAGTAGCCCATTTATTATACAATAAAAAAATAATGTAAGCAGGAAGTGAAATGGGTGCAAAGATTTGGGTCCAACACTCAAATATACTAGTTTTTTGGTCATTTATAATTCCAAACACCACGTTGACATGTTCGTTGACCAAAAACATGGAGTACGTAGTACCATTTTACAACTATTAGTATTAATGTTAGTGGTCGGCCGGTGCAAGTTCTAGCCCCTGGTGATTTAACCTTTTTTTAGTAATGATATCTGGCAAACGTCCGCCACGAGCCCAATCCTGGTGAACGCCTACATAACCGCTAGATTTCCATCCGACAGTCATAGTTTCCACCCTCACATATGAAACTGCACGCGGGCGTATGCAACTACCATGTCTGCCAGCAAATGATGCAATCTGATTTTTTTACATCTGGTCGTAGTCTTTCCATGCTCGATCATTGATGGTTGTATTTACTATACTACTCCGGTGTTGGGTAGAGCAGAGTCCTAGTCCACTATAGCAGGTACTGTAGTTTTTATATTGTACTGTAATCAGTCAAGTTGACTGGCATCGATATGACCATACGCTGCTGGGACGTGTCTTGTAAGTCAAGTGGTGTGCTGTTGTTACATTATCATCATGATGACTATTCACTCCCCTCATCACATATTCGCTTCTGCATCTCCACCCGCACATAATCGTCCAATCTTCCATCCCCGCTAGGCGCCTCCCCCCTTGTCGGTGTCAAAACCGGCGGATCTCGGGTAGGGGGTCCCGAACTGTGCGTCTAGGCGGATGGTAACAGGAGACAAGGGACACGATGTTTTTACCCAGGTTCGGGCCCTCTCGATGGAGGTAAAACCCTACTCCTGCTTGATTAATATTGATGATATGGGTAGTACAAGAGGCTAAACCCTAGAAGCTAGCCTATGGTATGATTGTTGTTCGTCCTACGGACTAAAACCCTCCGGTCTATATAGACACCGGAAAGGGTTAGGGTTACACAGAGTCGGTTACAATGGTAGGAGATCTATATATCCGTATCGCCAAGCTTGCCTTCCACGCCAAGGAAAGTCCCATCCGGACACGGGACAAAGTCTTCAATCTTGTATCTTCATAGTCCAGGAGTCCGGCGAAAGGTGATAGTTCGGCTATCCGGACACCCCCTAATCCGGGACTCCCTCAGTAGCCCCCGAACCAGGCTTCAATGGCGATGAGTCCGGCGCGTAGATTGTCTTTGGCATTGCAAGGCGGGTTCTTCTCCAAATCCTGTGTACCTGTTGAATAGCGTCCAGCTTCTTGTAAATATTGCGCTCCTCGGCTTCCACGCCCAATAATGGCCATCTTCCACGTGTCGAACGAATGCGAAAATCCAGGGTATTTTTACATTTACCCCCTAGCTGCGCAAATGAGCTGCCTATAAAGGAGACGAGGATCTAGATCCGAATCACACCATCCTCCCTTCGCGAGCATTCATCGGAGCGCATCTGACAGAAATCCATTCCATCATGGACAGTCGACGCGGCTCCTCTTCTCGCCTTCCCAGCCCTCAGCCGGGAGATTGGGAGAGATGCTCCGTCCCACACAGCAAGCTAGTGACGCTCCAAATCAAGGGATTTCTTCCCCCAACCTTCATGGTTCCGGTTCGAGCCGGACTCACCACCTATAAGGGTGGAAAGCAAGCGGAGAGCGTCCCCAGTCCCTCTAAAGGAGAGCGGGTATGCCTTGTCCCTTATTTGATAAGAGGGCTCGTATTTCCAATTCATCCGTTTCTCCGGGGGCTCCTGGAGTTCTACGGCCTCCAGTTGCACAACTTTACGCCTGCCTCCATCTTGCATATTGCGGGCTTCGTGGCCCTTTGCGAGCTGTTTTTGGGCATCGAGGCTCATTTTGCGTTGTGGAAGAAGCTGTTCTGCCTTGTGCCCCGTTCTCAAGAGGGGTCAATATATCAAGTGGGCGGAGCCGAACTATGGCGCATCGCCGGAACCGAATATCTATCCGGAACCCCGAAGAAGGCGTCTGAAGACTGGCCTTCGGAATGGTTTTATATAGAAGATGTCCCCCTGCCAGACCCTGTTCGGATCGGCCTCCCTAAGTTCAATAACGCTCCTTTGAAGAAACGCCTAAGCTGGCGTCCACGGAGCCCTCAGAAGGAAAATGACAGGGACGTCCTTTACCTGATGAGCCGAATTAGGTTGTTAGATCATTCCGGACTGACCATGATCGGGGTCATGGCCACATGCATTATGCGGGGGGTGCAGCCGCTCCAGTATAGAGGCCACCCCATGTGGTATTTCAATGGGGAGGATGATGCCACCCGCTGCGGCCGTAAAGGGCCGGGATCAGTCGCCGATCTGATGAAGATCTTGTCCGCATTGTACAAGGGAGAAGAGGAGGAATTTCGCCGCGTCAATCCACAGGACGGATTTTCTATGTACAATCCTCCAAGCTGGGTAAGCGAACATTTCTTTTTGCCTATCCGTTCCATACTCCCATAGTCAAGTATCTCATTTTGTGATTTCGACGCAGGAACTACGCCGGGCCGTAAAGGATATAAACAGCACGCCTCCACAATCTGAGGATCCGGAACGGTTCCTCGATCCGACCTCCCAAGAGGATCTAGACATATCGGTGGAGCTGATCGATGGGGTATTTCACCAACTAAGCATCGACAATGCCTTGGTCGCCATTACGGCCGATTACCCCGGAATACTTCCAGCCTCGCAGGTAACTGAGACCGAAGTCCCAATACTTTGAAAATGACCCATCCGTGCTTGTTTTTCATCACCGTATACCAATGGTGTTTCGCAGGGGAAGTCCTTGAGGCGGAAGGCCGAGCCTGCGACGACTAGTCAACAAGGGACAGCAAGGCCCAACAGGCTGAAAAGAAGTGCAGTCCAGATTGAAACACCAGTGCAACGGTATGGCGTGTCATCTTAATCCTAGGTTTTATTCCTAGGAGGCATACTAATGCTCGTGCTTTTTCAGGAAGAAGAGCGCTCACCGGACTGTATCCGGAGAGGTTGCCAATCAATCCTCCGCTCGCCAGGCTCCAAAGCCAGGTCCAGAAGCGGAGGCGAACACGAGGCATGCGTCGGATGCTCCTCCGACTGAGGATGCCGACAGGTTATCTGCCACCAATTCCGAGGTGGAGAGTGCCATGAATCACAGGCGTCGCCGGATAGTTCTTCGTGACGCATGTTTCTCCCAAGAGGCATTGGATGCCTTCAATTCGGGAGATGCGCACCTCCGTGCCGCTCAAAATGGTCTAGCCAGAGCCACAGAGCAGTATGTAAAAGACATACGGGTGAGAAACTTTGACAGTTATATATGCCAGTAGCCCCCGAGACTTGAAATAGTTAGAATAACTGATTTAAGGATCATTTATTGTGCAGGATCTTACAGAAAAGAATACCCAACTGTCCCAGGAGCTGGAGGAGTGCAAAGCCCAACTTGAGGCCGCACTAGCCGCAGCGGGGGAAGCCAAAGAGACCCCCTCTGGTAATATATGCTTCAAAAGATAAGTAATTTGTGAAGTGCGGTGTGTGTATAAGTCTGACAATAATATTGCAGATGGCGCCGAGATAGATCCGGACAAGCAACAGCTCATGCGTCGGTTAAAGGCCGGCGAGAATGTGCTTACAAGGGTGAGGAAAGAGAAAAATAATCTCCAAGATGCCAACACCGAGCTGGGTGAGGAACTAAAGCATGTTTGTGCCCAGCTGTCTGACTCCGTTAAGGAGAATCGGCGGCTTCGACGCGGCATTTTTAGTAAGTGCTTGAACAAACTTTGAAAAAGAGTTCGGCGAGGAAGTCGACTAACATAGGTACGTCTATAGGTATGCTCACAGGCCGTCCTGCAGAGGAAATGCCCGGTTCTACGGGTGACCTTCTTCCCGAGCTCTTGCAACTGCACGAACGAGTTCGGCAGATGATGAAAGGCATCGCCCGGGCCTTGTGGCCATCTGTCTCCCTGCCCGAAGGCCTTGGAGAGCTTGCAGAGAGGCTTCAGGGAGCGCAGAGGCACTTCCGATTATGGAAGATATCGGCCTGCCGTCAAGGTGCCAGGGAGGCCTGGGCCATGGTGAAGACGCGGTACACGAAGGCTGACCCAAACCACATGGCCGAGGTCAGACCTGTGGGGCCCGATGGGAAGGAGATCCCTGTGAGCTTAGTGTACGGCCAAGTAGAGTTGGCCGCAAAGTATTCCCAGTAGGACTACTAGACAGCCTATTAGATGGCATTGAAGAGGAATACAATCAGTCGAATTGACTATGTAATTTAAGATGACAAGTAAAATGCCTTCTAGCCGGATTGTAGATCATTTGTCATAGCGGACCTTTTCGCTTCAACCTCAGGACCCAATAGTCCGGAGTGTGTCTGAATGCCCTCGCGGTTATATAAGAACCGGGGCATGCATGGAGACCAGGCTTAGGGGTCATTAGTGCTTTATCAGACAAGTGCCCAACTAGTTATGTTATATTACATGGTTAGCAAGAAACATCTTCCAGGGAGAATAGTTCCATCAGGGGTTCCTTTCCCTGGGAGGCATGCCCTAAAGTGCATGTCCGAACTGCGAAAAAAGCAGAAAACATCTGGGGGCAGATAAATAAATAGGTAAGAAATCGTCTTTTAGTTCACCGACCGAATATTCCCTTAAGAACGCTAGCTTTCGGCTTCACCCAGTCTGAGGTACACATCCGGCTGACCCGACAGTAACAATCGCAGAGGTGCTCCCTTTACCACCTAGCCGAACAATCGGGAACGTAGGGGTAAGCACAGGAGCCAGGCAACCCATCTTGGCCAAAACTTAAGTCATATCGATGCATATAATGGTGAATAAAAGGTACATGCGGAAGTGTGACACATGTGTTGGGCATGAAGCCCGTATAAATAAGCTTCTGTTAAAGAAGCCCCCACGTATAATGAGCGCAGATAGCGCGTCAAGTGTGTGCGAACAAAGCGCGAACGAGCCTTCAAAGGCTGTAAGAAAAAAAGGGGGGAGAAGGGGAGAAATATAAGACAACTACTGTATAAAATATAGACGGAGGAAGGAGACGAACTCAGAATCTGGCGCTAGGCGTAGAATCTTCGGAGACGGGCTGCGTTCCATGGGTTCGGCTCAAGTCGGTTATCCGATGCATTTCGTAGACGGTACGCTCCGCTGGTCAAGACTTGGTCGATGATGAAGGGACCTTCCCATTTGGGCTTGAGTTTGTCCTTTTTCTTGTCCGGCAGGCATAGAACTAACTCGCCAATATTGTAAGTTTTGGCCCGTACTTCTCTGCTTTGATATCTTCGAGCCTACTGTTGATAGAATGCGGAACGGGCTTTTGCCACGTCACGCTCCTCCTCCAAGGCGTCCAAACTGTCCTGCCGATCAAGCTCGGCTTCTCTTTATTCGTACATGCACACGCGAGGTGGGTCATGAATTATATCACAGGGCAGAACTGCCTCTGCGCCGTATACCATAAAGAATGGTGTAAATCCGGTGGTGCGATTCAGAGTCGTCCGCAGCCCCTAGAGTACGGAGTCGAGCTCCTCTACCCAGTGCATGTTAGATTCCTTGAGGGACCGCACTAGTTTGGGTTTGATGCCGCTCATGATTAGACCATTTGCTCGCTCGACTTGACCGTTAGTTTGAGGGTGATAGACTGAAGCATAGTCGAGCTTGATGCCCATGTTTTTGCACCAGAGTTTGACCTCGTCGGCCGTAAAGTTTGTGCCGTTATTAGTGATGATGCTATGGGGGACACCATAACAGTGTACGACCCCTGATATGAAGTCTATCACCGGTCCAGATTCGGCCGTCTTAACAGGTTTGGCCTCTATCCATTTGGTGAATTTATCCACCACGACCAGTAGGTATTTTTGCTTGTGGGTGCCTCCTTTAAGGGGTCCAACCATGTCAAGCCCCCAGACCACAAAGGGCTAGGTTATGGGTATAGTTTTGAGGGTGGTGGGTGGCATGTGGCTTTGATTAGCAAAGAGCTGGCAACCGACACATCGTTGGACTAAGTCATGAGCATCTGCCTGGGCCATCGGCCAATAAAATCCTGTACAGAAGGCCTTGCCTACAAGGGACCGGGCTGCGGCGTGGTGCCCGCCGAGTCCGGCATGAATTTCAGCCAGAAGATTCCGCCCTTCCTCTTCGGAGATACACCTTTGAAGGACTCTGGTTGTGCTTTTCTTGTAAAGCTGTCCCTCATGGACCTTATAGGCTTTAGATCGCTGCACTATGCAGCGGGCCTCGTTTTGGTCCTCGAGAAGTTCCTACCTGGTTAGGTAGGCTAGGAATGGTTCCGTCCACGGGGCAATGATTGCCATTATTACGTGGGCTGAGGATGTTACTTCGTTGGCAGAACCACCGATTGTGTCAGAATGTTCAGTGTCAGGTAGTGCGGTTGGGTCCGAGTTGTTATTTCCGGATTCCCCCTCCCATAGTACGGATGGCTTGAACAACCTCTCTAGGAAGATGTTGGGAGGGACGGCATCGTGCTTTGCGCCAATGCGTGCCAATACGTCTGCTGCCTGGTTGTTATCCCGGGCTATATGGTGAAATTCGAGCCCCTCAAACCGAGCTGACATTTTTAGGACGGCGTTGCGATAAGCTGCCATTTTCAGATCCTTGGCATTGAAGTCTCCATTTATTTGGGATATCGCGAGGTTCGAATCCCTGCGCACCTCTAGGCGTTGAATGCCCATGGAGACTGCCATCCGGAGGCCATGTAGAAGGGCCTCGTATTCGGCTGCGTTGTTTGAGTCCGTATACATTATCTGGAGTACGTATTGAACCATATCTCCGGTTGGGGACGTCAGAATGACGCCAGCCCCCAGACTAGCCAACATTTTGGAACCGTCGAAGTGCATGATCCAGTTGGAATATGTGTCGTACTCTTTAGGGAGTTCGGCTTCAGTCCATTCGGCGACGAAGTCGGCCAAAACTTGCGACTTAATAGCTCACTGTGGCTTATAGGTTATGTCGAACGAGAGGAGCTCATTGGTCCATTTGGCAATCCGGCCCGTCGCGTCGCGGTTGTTTATAATGTCATTAAGAGGTACTTCGGAGGCTACTATTATAGAACACTCTTGAAAGTAGTGTCGCAGCTTCCGGGATGCCATGAACACCGCGTACGCTATCTTTTGATAATGCGGGTACCGTGACTTGCATGGAGTTAGGACAGTGGACACGTAGTAAACTGGTTTTTGAAGGGGGAACTTATGTCCGTCCGTTTCTCGTTCGACAACAAGCACCGCGCTCACAACTTGATGAGTTGCCGTGATATATAATAGCATTGGTTCACCCATATTGGGCACGGCCAGGACCGGGTTTGTTGCCAATATGGCTTTTATTTCTTCGAGTCCGGCCGTGGCGACATCCGTCCACTCGAAGTGTTCGGTGCGTCGGAGGAGGCGATAAAGGGGTAATGCCTTTTCTCCCAAACGGGAGATAAAGCGGCTTAGAGCCGCCATGCATCCAGTCAATTTTTGTCTTTGTTTGAGGTCCTTTGGGATATCCAATTGTGACAGAGCTCGGATCTTGGCTGGGTTTGCTTCAATTCCTCTGCCGGATACAATGAAGCCCAAGAGCTTTCCAGCTGGTATGCCGAAAACGCATTTTTCCAGGTTGAGCTTGATCTCATATGTTCGGAGATTATCGAATGTGAGCCTCAAGTCATCTACCAGAGTTTCGACATGCTTGGTTTTAATGACCACATCGTCTACGTATGCCTCCACTGTTTTGCTGATCTGGTTTGCCACACATGTTTGAATCATGCGTTGATATGTTGCGCCAGCGTTTTTGAGCCCGAAGGGCATTATGTTGAAGCAAAATGGGCCGTATGTGGTGATGAATGTCGTTGCGGCTTGGTCGGGCTCTGCCATCTTAATTTGGTGCTAGCCGGAGTATGCGTCGAGGAAGCACAATGAATCATGTCCTGCGGTAGCATCGATAAATTGATCGATGCGGGGGAGGGGGAAGGGATCCTTTGGGCAAGCCCTGTTAAGGTCCTTGAAATCGACGCATAAGTGCCAGGATTTGTCCTTCTTTGGTACCATCACCAGGTTTGCTAGCCAGTCCGGATGTTTTATATCTCTGATGAATCCGGCCTCCAATAGTTTGGCTAGCTCCTCTCCCATGGCCTGTCTCTTGGGTTCGGAGAAACGCCGAAGAGCTTTTTTGACTGGCTTGAATCCTTTTAGGATGTTTAGGCTGTGCTCGACCAGCCGACGTGGGATTCCTGGCATGTCTGAAGGGTACCAGGCAAAAATGTCCCAATTTTCGTGTAGGAATTCTCGTAGTGCGGCGTCTACATCAGGGTTTAATTGTGCCCCGATGGAGGCTGTTTTTGTAGGGTCCGTTAGATGGACCTGGAATTTGACTATTTCGTCCGCTGGTTTAAAGGAGGTAGACTTGGATCTCTTATCGAGTATCACATCGTCCCTATTCACCGTGGAGTGCAGAGTAGTGAGTTCCTCGGCCGCTAGGGTTTCGGATAGTGCCTCAAGGGCCAGTGCGGTTGTCTTATTTTTGGCACGGAGTGCTATGTCCGGGTCACTAGCAAGAGTGATGATTCCATTGGGCCCGAGCATTTTGAGCTTCATGTACCCGTAATGGGGTATAGCTCGAAAAATTGTGAATGCCTCTCGCCCTAATAGAGCGTGATATCCGATGCTGAACAGGGCCACTTGGAACGTGACCTCCTCGGACTTGTAATTATCCGGCGTGCCGAACACCACATCCAGTGTGATTTTTCCTGTACAACATGCTTCCCACTGGGGATTATTCCTCTAAAGGTAATAGCCGTGTCACTCCATGGGTTTATTGTTGGTACTTGGTAGACTTCGGCAAGGCTGCGGAGTGTTAGTTTCCGCATATTATTTGATGCGAAAGTCTCGAAGACTGTTAATACCGTACTGGTATCCTTGGGCTGGTGCTCTGGAGTTTGAAGCTCTTCACCACTTTTGGCCACCTACCGTAGTATCCAACATGCTCTAAGGCTATGAGTTGGAGTGGCGCCCTCTGTACTATGAATTTTGCAGGGTCCATTGAGTCATCCTTCCAGTACGGTTCCATGCCCTATAGAGGGTTTTTGCTTTTTGGTGTTTAACCCAGGTGCCTGGCGATAATGCACACTTTTATTTCGGACTAGGGTTGTATTCAGCGCCGGATTGTCCCAAAATTTGATTTCGGTTTTCCAGGTGCTTTCCATCGCACAGTACTTTCGTACTATGGACGCCAAGTCAGCGAAACGTGTAATTTCACGACGGCTTACGGTGTTGAGGATTCCCTTGTCTGTGCAATTATTGCAGAAGAATGAAATCGCGTCCTCCTCGCGGCAGTCCTTTATCCTGTTTATAACCAGGAGGAATCTGGCCCAGCAATGGTGTACTGTTTCTGCGGGCTCTTGCCGGATTTGGGATAGATCGCTTATGTTTGGGTGGGCGGGTGGAATTAAATTCAGAACCCCATCCAATTTAAGACTCAGGGGCCAAGTAGTTTCCGAACTTAGAAGCTTGGGTTCTCGGATGTTCACCAATGAATCTAGCCCGCTGCCTGACTTTAGGTTCAGGGCTTGAGTAACGTCCTCCCCTCCGCGGGAATCCGACATGGAGGGATCGGGAGTCCGGACATAGCTAGTCCTTAAGATAGAAGAAGGGTCGCCGTATTGTTCCTCAACCACAGCAACGTGGTGGGTAACCTGGGGAGAGTTGATCTCTCTTAGATCGGCTTTAGGCCCAATCTGATCGTAGTCTGTAGCGACTCCCAGGGTGGCGATGCGATCCAAGAGCTTGTTTAAGGAGGAGAGCTCCATCATATCTAACTGCTCGGCGGGTTCCGAGTTAACATGAAGGTTGCTTTCGATGACCCAAGAAGTCATCGTCGGAGCGGCGGCTGAACAGGCGGTCATAAGAAAACCGCCTAGCCGGAGAGTTTGGCCGACGGCCAAAGATCCTTTAGCGACAGTGCCGTCTTTAAAGACGGGATGAGGCATCCTTCCTGATGGCGACGGCACAGAGGAACTCTCAATGAAAGCACCAATGTCGGTGTCAAAACCAGCGGATCTCGGGTAGGAGGTCCCGAACTATGCGTCTAGGCGGATGGTAACAGGAGACAAGGGACACGATGTTTTTACCCAGGTTCGGGCCCTCTCGATGGAGGTAAAACCCTACTCCTGCTTGATTAATATTGATGATATGGGTAGTACAAGAGTAGATCTACCACGAGATCAGAGAGGCTAAACCCTAGAAGCTAGCCTATGGTATGATTGTTGTTTGTCCTACGGACTAAAGCCCTCCGGTTTATATAGACACCGGAAAGGGTTAGGGTTACACAGAGTCGGTTACAATGGTAGGAGATCTATATATCCGTATCGCCAAGCTTGCCTTCCACACCAAGGAAAGTCCCATCCGGACACGGGACGAAGTCTTCAATCTTGTATCTTCATAGTCCAGGAGTCCGGCCAAAGGTGATAGTTCGGCTATTCGGACACCCCCTAATCCGGGACTCCCTCACCCCTCTTCCGAAACCCAAGCACTAACAATGGCACCGGAAAGAGTGTCTGGAATTCGCTCCCCATAAAGGTAATGAAACTCATCGTTTCGCGTATGGACAATCTTAGTACCATGCCGATCACCGCATGCTCGTTGGGGCTGTATCGTTTACTCGAAGCCCTCGGGCTAGAGCTTTTTAAGTCAGCTCCCTGCTCGCTAGTGTTGCCTGATCTTCAGAATTGGAGTGTCACGCAGCATATGGATTTTGCATGGACACATCTTGGATGGTGCTCGTCGATGGACGCAACAGGTGGATGCTCGTGGAGGTCTACACCCGGCGATTGATCCCCCTTCCTTCGATTAACACTGTGCTTTGGCACCGCAACCCAGAATACTTAGAATCTTACAGTAGCCAGCATGCTACCAAGTTTGATTTTCTCAAGGTTGTAATATGCCAAGTGCCCATAAAATCTGTGAATTATAAAGACGTTAGGTTAATTGCATTCTTCGACCGTGGTCTCTCCTATCTGACATGTCACTGCGGTAAGTGGATAAATCTCCACGTCCAATCGCAGGATCACACATCCTCCATGGTTCTTTGATGCCATTGAACATAATGGCTTCATTTACACTGTTTACTCCTTCTATGGCTGGACATATTGCTAGCCCACTCCAGTCATTGCTACAAATGGATGTTACGGCAGTATGTTACCTTCCTATGATATCATTACGGCTTGCTTCCTATTGTTAGAGTATAATTTGAGGAGAGTTAGAATCATGACATTGTTGTCAAATACACCGCTTGTTCAGCAATGTAGGATGTTTTGACAGTTTAAATTGAACTCCCAAAATGTCCCACATTGGTGATCAGATGTAATAGAATTTGGGTGAAATCAAATCATCCTTCCCATGCTCATATTACTCTCAATATTTATTAAAAATATTCATGCTCTGGACATGTTGTTCTTACATTTACAGTACCAGCGCTTTTTTATTTGACTCCAACTTGATATGATGTTGTAGGCCACCTGGTGTCCTACCCTTCCTAATCCCAAAACCTTTCAAAGAAAAGTGGCATGGCAGTTGCAGGTGGTTCCTGGCTCGATCAGATGACGTTGAATGATTGATGATTGTTAGCACGTACCAGACATGTTGTTTCGCGCAATACAATCAGAGTCACAGCATGGTATTTGAGCAGGACCCCAGCTTCTTTGGGCCTTTAGGAATTTTTGACTTGAGGCTGGTAAGCAGCCTCGACACACGCCTCTTTTTCTCGGACTGAATTATCCGATTAACTAGGAGATCACCGATGGCAAGGATCCTAATGGCAACTCGGCTCCATTCATCAGGAAAAACTGTGTGTACACGGTGTATCATGCGTCTCTCCCTGCACCATACCTGATATGTGTTGCCACGCTCTGCAGCCCAAAGTATGAGAGTGTGTCACAAGTATCAGACTTCGACCTGCTGGCTGGAATTTTCCCCATCAGGCACCCATCTGGTTCAAGCCTTCAGTCAGTCTCGACAGCTTAATACGGCCAATCCTCCTAACTGCGCGCGGGCCGGGCTTATAGTAACGTCTAACTGAGCTAGTTAGTTAGATGCATATAGTGGGTGTAGTAGGATCTTTATTTAGTTTTATGCATACACTTGATATTTTTGGTTGCCCTACTGTCATGTTGGCTGATGTTTGGTTGGAACAGAGATATGTGTCTTTACTCTTCTCGCCTGCTTAGTGCTTCTGTTGCACCCTCACCCCTGGTGGTATCTTCAATCCCAAATCTCCTTTACGATTATGTAGGGCTCTAGTTTGCTATGAACCTATAGTGGTTTCTCTTAATGGGAAATTGGTGGCAAACCCCTTTTTACTAAAACAATGGATGTTGCTGGTATTTTCAATGTATAATCAGTAATATATTTTGCTATTGGTTGAATCAATAGTGGTTTTAGAATGATAAACATAATGTTTTGGAAGTCGTTGCACGCTCCGATCCTTTAGTGCCTCGTACGTAGCACATACTCTTTTTTCATTTTTTTGAGGGGGGCATACAATTTTTTCTAGGCAACAAATCTTTCACTTGTCGAGGACATGCAACCCAGTGATTTAAGCCCAATAGAAGAGCCCATAATTAATGGCACTCACATGAATTCAGCACAGCTACATGCACATGCTCCCCTAAATAAATAAATAAATAAAGCTAAATGCTCATGCACAGGTTGTTTAAATTTTTGATTTAAAAAGAATGATTTTAACAGGAGGATATTATTTTACTACAAGATTATCTTTACAATCAATTGGTATTATTCTTAGGAAAAATAATGACTAGTATTTTTTTCTCCCACCCTTTTCTTCTTGCACCCAATGGACTATTATCTGGTACCCATCAAGTTGAAGCCGATGCAAATCATAGTTAACGTGGTCAACATCTAACAATTATTAGCGGCAAGTTGTATTAAATATCACAATTTTTTCAATTGCATTTGTGTGTTTTAGGATTGTGCTGCCCATGTCTCCCGTTCGAATCCCAAATACCACAAGTTTTTTTGACAAGACATGTTTTTTTATGATAACAAGTTCCGTCCCAACATTTTTTCCGATAAGAATGCCCAGCCGAGCCGAACACATGTGGCAACACCACTTTATCACAGGGCTTCTGAATGTGCTTGGCATCACACCTAAAAAAGTGACCGGCTTCATTTTACAATTAGTTTTAGCCTATAAACTTAATTCTTATAATCCAGCATGATGAGTTTTTGGGTCTAACCGATCGAGCCGCCAAAACCAAACCAACGCTAGTGGTTTTGGGGAACGCGGTAATTTCAAAAAAATTCCTACGATCATGCAAGATCTATGTAGGTGATGCATAGCAATGAGAGGGGAGAGTGTGTTCACGTACCCTCGTGGACCAAAAGAGGAAGCGTTTCAATAATGTGGTTGATGTAGTCGAACTTCTTCGCGATCCAACCGATCAAGTACCAAACGTATGGCACCTCCGTGTTCAGCACACGTTCAGCTCGATGACATCCCTCATGCTCTTCATCCAGTTGAGGACGAGGGTGAGTTCCGACAGCATGACGGCGTGGCGATGGTGATGATGATGCTACCGACGCAGGGCTTCGCTTAAGCACTACGATGGTATGATCGAGGTGTGTAACTGTGGAGGGGGGCACCGCACACGGTTGGGAGAGAAACTTGTGTCTTTGGGGTGCCCCTGCCCCCGTATATAAAGGAGGGAGGGAGAGAGGACGACCCTCTAGGGGTGCGCCAAGTGTATGGAGTCCTACTAGGACTTCCAAGTCCTAGTAGGAATCCTTTCCCTTTTAGGAGTAGGAGAGAAGGAAAGAGAGAGGGAGTAGGAAAGGGTAAGGGGGCGCCGCCCCTTCCCCTAGTCTAATTCGGACCCATGGGGGGGCACCTCCCCTTGACCTGCCTCCTCTATTTTCCATATGGCCCAATAAGGCCCATTACTTCTCCCGGTGAATTCTCGTAACTTCCCGATACTCCGAAAAATACCCGCATCACTCGGAACCTTTCCAAAGTCCGAATATAGCCTTCCAATATATCGATCTTTATGTCTCGACCATTTCGATACTCCTCGTCACGTCCATGATCTCATCCAGAACTCCAAACAAACTTCGGTCATCAAAACACATAACTCATAATACAAATTGTCATCGAACGTTAAGCCCGCGGACCCTATGGGTTCGAGAACTATGTAGACATGCTCGAGACACATCTCCGATCAATAACCAATAGCATAACCTGGATTCTCATATTGGTTCCCACATATTCTTCAAAGAACTGTATCGGTCAAACCGTATAAAAACATATGTTGTTCCCTTTGTCACCGGTATGTTACTTGCCCGAGATTGGATCGTTGGTATCATCATACCTAGTTCAATCTCGTTACTGGCAAGCCTCTTTACTCATTTCGTATTACTTCATCCCGTAACTAACTCATTAGTCACAATGCTTGCAAGGCTTATAGTGATGAGTATTACTGAGAGGGCCCAGAGATACCTCTCCGAAACACAGAGTGACAAATCCTAATCTCGATCTATGCCAACCCAACAAACACCTTCGGAGACACCTGTAGAGCACCTTTATAATCACATATTTATGTTGTGACGTTTGGTAGCACACAAAGTGTTCTTCTGGTATTCGGGAGTTGCATAATCTCATAGTCTGAGGAACATGTATAAGTCATGAAGAAAGCAGTAGCAATGAAATTGTAACGATCGTGATGCTAAGCTAACGGATGGGTCTTGTCCATCACATCATTCTCCTAATGATGTGATCCTGTTCATCAAATGACAACACATGTCTATGGTTAGGAAACATAACCATCTTTGAGTAACGAGCTAGTCAAGTAGAGGCATACTGGGGACACTATGTTTTGTCTGTGTATTCACACATGTACTAAGTTTCTGGTTAATACAATTCTAGCATGAATAATAAACATTTATCATGAAATAAAGAAATAAATAATAACTTTATTATTGCCTCTAGGGCATATTTCCTTCAGTCTCCCACTTGCACTAGAGTAAATAATCTAGTTCACATCGCCATGTGATTTAACACCAATAGTTCACATCTGTATGTGATTAACACCCATAGTTCACATCGCCATGTGACCAACACCGAAAGGGTTTACTAGAGTCAATAATCTAGTTCACATCGCTATGTGATTAACACCCAAAGAGTACTAAGGTGTGATCATGTTTTGCTCGTGAGAGAAGTTTAGTCAACGGGTCTGTCACAATCAGAGTCATATGTATTTTGCAAATATTCTGTATCTACAATGCTCTGCATGGAGCTACTCTAGCTAATTTTTCCCACTATGTATCCAGATTGAAACTTAGAGTCATCTGGATCGGTGTAAAAGTGTGCATCGACGTAACTCTTTACGATGAGCTCTTTATCACCCCCATCAGCGAGAAACATTTCCTTAGTCCTCACTAAGGACAATTTTGACCGCTGTCTAGTGATCTACTCTTAGATCACTATTGTACCCCCTTGCCAAACTCATGGCAAGGTACACAATAGGTCCGTTACACAGCACAACATACTTTATAGAACCTATGACTGTGGCATAGGGAATGACTTTCATTCTCTTTCTATCTTCTGCCGTGGTCAGGCCTTGAGTCTTACTCAACTTTACACCTTGTAATACAGACAAGAACTCCTTCTTTGACTGATCCATTTTGAACTCTTTCAATAACTTGTCAAGGTATTTACTCATTGAAAAATCTTATCAAGCATCTTGATCTATCTCTATAGATCTTGATGTCGAATATGTAAGCAGCTTCACCGAGGTCTTTCAATGAAAAACTCTTATTCAAGTATCCCTTTATGCTATCCAGAAATTCTATATCATTTCCAAGCAACAATATGTCATCCACATATTATATTAGAAATGCTACAAAGCTCCCACTCACTTTCTTGTAAATACAGGCTTCTCCAAAAGTCTGTATAAAACCATATGCTTTGATCACACTATCAAAGCGTTTATTTCAACTCTGAGAGGCTTGCACCAGTCCATAAATGGATCGCTGGAGCTTGCACACTTTGTTAGCACCCTTTGGATCGACAAAATCTTCTGGTTGCATCATATACAACTATTCTTTAAGAAATGTCCATTTAAGGAATGCAGTTTTTATATCCATTTGCCACATTTCATAAAATATGGCAATTGCTAACATGATTTAGACAGATTTAAGCATCGCTACAGTTGAGAAAATCTCATTGTAGTCAACACCTTGAACTTATCAAAAACCTTTTGCGACAAGTCGAGCTTTGTATATAGTAACACTACTATCAGCGTCCGTCTTCCTCTTGAAGATCCATTTATATTCTATGGCTTGACAATCATCGGGCAAGTCTACCAAAGTCCACACTTTGTTCTCATACATGGATCCCATCTCAGATTTCATGGCCTCAAGCCATTTCGTGGAATCTGGGCTCATCATCACTTCCTCATAGTTCGTAGGTTCATCATGGTCTAGTAACATGACTTCCAGAATAGGATAACCGTACCATTCTGGTGCGGACCATACTCTCGAAGACCTATGAGGTTCTGTAGTAACTTGATCTGAAGTTTCATGATCATCATCATTAGCTTCCTCACTAATTGGTGTAGGAATCACTGGAACTGATTTCTGTGATGAACTACTTTCCAATTCGGGAGAAGGTACAATTACCTCATCAAGTTCTACTTTCCTCCCACTCACTTCTTTCGAGAGAAACTCCTTCTCTAGAAAGGATCCATTCTTAGCAACGATCTTGCCTTCGGATCTGTGATAGAAGGTGTACCCAACAATTTCATTTGGGTATCCTATGAAGACGCATTTCTCCGATTTGGGTTCAAGCTTATCAGGTTGAAGGATTTTCACATAAGCATCGCAGCCAAAAACTTTAAGAAACGACAACTTTGGTTTCTTGCCAAACCACAGTTCATAAGGCGTCGTCTCAATGGATTTTGATGGTGCCCTATTTAAAGTGAATGCAGTTGTCTCTAATGCATAACCCCAAAATGATAGTGGTAAATTAGTAAGAGACATCATAGATTGCACCATATCCAATAAAGTGCGGTTACGACGTTCGGACACACCATTACGCTGTGGTGTTCCAGGTGGCGTGAGCTGTGAAACTATTCCACATTGTTTTAAATGAAGGCCAAACTCGTAACTTAAATATTCACCTCCACGATCATATTGTAGAAACTTTATTTTCTAGTTACAATGATTCTCTACTTCACTCTGAAATTCTTTGAACTTTTCAAATGTTTCAGACTTGTGTTTCATTAAGTAGATATACCCATATCTACTCAAATCAACTGTGAAGGTCAGAAAATAACGATACCTGCCACGAGCCTCAACACTCATTAGACCGCATACATCGGTATGTATTATTTCCAACAATTCATTAGCTTGTTCCATTGTTCCGTAGAACAGAGTTTTAGTCATCTTGCCCATAAGGCACAGTTCGTAAGTATCAAATGATTCATAATCAAGTGATTCCAAAGGCCCATCATCATGGAGTTTCTTCATGCGCTTTACACCAATATGACCTAAACGGCAGTGCCACAAATATGTTGCACTATCATTATCAACTTTGCATCTTTTGGCATCAATATTATGAATATGCGTATCACTACGATCGAGATCCAACAAACTATTTTCATTGGGTGTATGACCGTCGAAGGTTTTATTCATGTAAACAGAACAACAATTATTCTCTAACTTTAAATGAATAACCGTATTGCAATAAACATGATCAAATCATATTCACGCTCAACGCAAACGCCAAATAACATTTATTTAGGTTTAACACTAATCCCGAAAGTATAGGGAGTGTGCGATGCTGATCATATCAATCTTGGAACCACTTCCAACACACATCGTCACTTCACCCTCAACTAGTCTCTGTTTATTCTGTAACTCCTGTTTCGAGTTACTAATCTTAGCAACTGAACAAGTATCAAATACTCAGGGGCTACTATAAACACTAGTAAGGTACACATCGATAACCTGTATATCAAATATACCCTTGTTCACTTTGCCATCCTTCTTATCCACCAAGTATTTGGAGTAGATCCACTTCCAGTGAGCATTTCCTTTGCAGTAGAAGCACTCAGTTTCAGGCTTAGGTCCAGCTTTCGGCTTCTTCACGGAAGTGACAACTTGCTTGCCATTCTACTTGAAGTTCCCTTTCTTTCCATTTGCCCTTTTCTTGAAACTAGTGGTCTTGTTAATCATCAACACTTGATGCTCTTTCTTGATTTCTTCCTTCATCGATTTCAGCATCACGAAGAGCTCGGGAATCGTTTTCGTCATCCCTTGCATACTATAGTTCATCACGAAGTTCCAGTAACTTGGTGATGGTGACTAGAGAACTCTGTTAATCACTACCTTATCTGGAAGATTAACACCCACTTGATTCAAGCGATTGTAGTACCCAGACAATCTGAGCACATGCTCACTGCTTGAGCTATTCTCCATCTTTTAGCTATATAACTTGTTGGAGACTTCATATCTCTCAACTCAGGTATTTGCTTGAAATATTAACTTCAACTCCTGGAACATCTCATATGGTCCATGATGTTCAAAACGTCTTTGAAGTCCCGATTCTAAGCCGTAAAACATGGTGCACTAACTATCAAGTAGTCATCATATTAAGCTAGCCAAACGTTCATAACGTTTGCATCTGCTCCTGCAATAGGTCTGTCACCTAGCGGTGCATCAAGGACATAATTCTTGTGTGCAGCAATGAGGATAAACCTCAAATCACAGACCCAGTCCGCATCATTGCTACTATCATCTTTCAACTTAGTTTTCTCTAGAAACATATAAAACATAGGTGAGCTATTGATTTATAACATGATTTGCAAAATACTAGCAGGACTAAGTTCATGATAAATTAAAGTTCAATTAATCATATTACTTAAGAACTCCCACTTAGATAGACATCCCTCTAGTCATCTAAATGACCACGTGATCCAAATCCACTAAACCATGTCCGATCATCATGTGAGATGGAATAGTTTTCAATGGTGAACATCACTATGTTGATCATATCTACTATATGATTCATGCTCGACCTTTCGGTTTCCAGTGTTCAAAGACCATATCTGCATATGTTAGGCTCGTCAAGTTTAACCTGAGTATTCTACATGTGCAAAACTAGCTTGCACCCGTTATATGTGAACGTAAATCTTATCACACTCGATCATCACGTGGTGTCTCGGCACGACGAACTGTAGCAACGGTGCATACTCAGGGAGAACACTTATACCTTGAAATTTAGTAAGGGATCATTGAGGGAGTCTTGGATTAGGGGGTGTCCGGATAGCCGAACTATCACCTTTGGCCGGACTCCTGGACTATGAAGATACAAGATTGAAGACTTCGTCCCGTGTCCGAATGGGACTTTCCTTGGCGTGGAAGGCAAGCTTGGCGATACGGATATGTAGATCTCCTACCATTGTAACCGACTCTGTGTAACCCTAACCCTCTTTGGTGCCTATATAGACCGGAGGGTTTTAGTCCGTAGGAGGAACAACAATCATACCATAGGCTAGCTTCTAGGGTTTAGCCTCTCTGATCTCGTGGTAGATCTACTCTTGTACTACCCATATCATCAATATTAATCAAGCAGGAGTATGGTTTTACCTCCATCGAGAGGGCCCGAACCTGGGTAAAAACATCGTGTCCCTTGTCTCCTGTTACCATCTGCCTAGACGCACAGTTTGGGACCCCCTACCCGAGATCCACCGGTTTTGACACTGACATTGGTGCTTTAGTTGAGAGTTCCTCTGTGTCGTCATCTTTAGGCCCGATGGCTCCTCCGATCATCAACAACGATGCGGTCCAGGGTGAGACTTTTCTCCCTGGATAGATCTTCGTATTCGGCGGCTTTGCACTGCGGGCCAATTCGCTTGGCCATCTGGAGCAGATTGAAAGCTATGCCCCTGGCCATCAGGTCTCATTTGGAAGTTTGAACTACACGGCTGACATCCGCGGAGACTTGATCTTCGACGGGTTCGAGCCACAGCCAAGCGCGCCGCACTGTCACGACGGGCATGATCTAGCTCTGCCGCCGAATAGTGCCCTGGAGGCCGCAACTTTGTCCGCTCCGACCCTTAGCTCGGAGCCGACTGCGCCGACCGAGGACGGGTGGCTGGACACCGCCTCGGGGGCTGCAATCTCTACGACGATTGAGCCGAACACCATCCCTATCCTTTGCAAGGCTCATAACTCCAAGGCGTCGGACTCCTCTCCGGACTCCGAACCTTCCGCACCCCTGCCAATCAAATCCGACTGGGCGCCGGTCATGGAGTTCACCGCCGTGGACATCTTTCAGCACTCGCTCTTTGGCGATATCCTGTATTTACTAAAGTCTCTCTCTTTATCAGGAGAGCCCTGGCCGGATTATGGTCAGCGAGGTTGGGATGCGGACGACGAAGAAATTTAAAGCCCACCCACCACCCACTTCGTAGCCACTGTCGAAAGTTTAAACGACGTGCTCGACTTCGACTCTGAAGACATTGACGGTATGGACGACGATGTAGGAGATAAGCATGAACCATCACCTATAAGGCACTGGACAGCCACCTCATCTCACAATGTATACATGATGGACACACCTAAAGGAAGCAACGACGAGGAACAACGGGACGCCACGAGGGATCATTCCCTCGAAAAGCAATCAAAACGGCGACATAAGCGCCGCTCAAAATCCCGCCTCGACAAAGACAACAGCCATACAGACCCAACCATAGAGCAGGGCGAACTGGTGGATGACGAACATGCCATCGCACAACCATCCAGACAGGACAACCTGGATAAACAATCCGTCCCCAGCGAAGATAATAGTCCGGACGATCTCACGCCAGACAAGTGGCTAGAGCAGAAGAACCTCCACAAAAGGCTCGTCGCTACTGCGCGTAGCCTGAAAAAGCAGAAGCGGAAGCTCAAAACAGCGGAAGATGCGCTCAGAATCAGATGGAGCAAAGTACTCAACACCGCAGACAAATACGGCGATAGTCGCCGAACAACGAGCTACCAGAAGCAAAAACTACTGCCCGAATTTGATGAGGAGGCCGTAGAGCCCCCGCAATCAAAGAATAAGGAGACCACCCGGTCGGATAGACGACCCCATGGCAAACATAGAGCGGCAAACAGCACCGCACACAAGTTGGCATGCGATCCGCACACGGATTCGCATCAAAAAGATGGCCCAGTTAGATCTATCTACGGGCCAAGAAAGCAAGCTCTAGTAAGCAATACAACACATCAAGTATCAGAATATTACGGTACACCTAAATATAGGGGTGCCGCACACCCCCTATACTTCATCGATGAGGTTCTGGATTATGAATTTCCAGTGGGATTCAAGCCCATAAACATAGAGGCATACGACGGAACAACAGACCCTGGAGTCTGGATTGAGGATTACATCCTCCACATACACATGGCTAGAGGAGATGACCTCCATGCCATAAAATACTTACCCCTCAAGCTCAAAGGTCCAGCCCGGCATTGGCTCAAAAGCCTCCCCGAAAACACCATTGGAAGTTGGGAAGAGCTCGAGGATGCTTTTCGGGCAAATTTTCAAGGGACCTATGTCCGACCTCCGGATGCAGACGATTTAAGTCACATAACTCAACAACCCGGAGAGTGAGCCCAAAAATTCTGGAACAGATTCCTTACTAAAAAGAACCAAATAGTCGACTGTCCAAACGCCGAAGCCTTAGCAGCTTTCAAACACAACGTCCGAGATGAATGGCTCGCCAGACACCTCGGCCAAGAAAAGCTAAGAACAATGGCCGCATTAACAAGCCTCATGACCCGCTTTTGCGCGGGAGAGGATAGTTGGCTGGCAAGATGCAGTACCAGTGACCCAAGTACATCCGAAGTCAGGGATGCAAACGGGAAACCGCGACGCAGAAAGGACTAGCGTCGGACCAAGGGAGACAGCCCGAAGAGCACGGCAGTCAACGCCGGATTCAAAAGCTCTTGGCAGAATCATAAAAAACTGCCCCTTAAGGATAACAGGGACGAGCTATCTAACTTAAACAAAGTCTTGGACAAGATATGCCAAATCCACAGTACTCCCGGGAAGCCTGCAAACCATACCCACAGAGATTGTTGGGTCTTCAAGCAGTCCGACAAACTCAACGCCGAACACAAGGGGCTCGACACACCAAGCGAGGACGATGACGAACCCCACAAGCAGAGCACCGGAAAACAAAAGAATTTCCCACAAGAAGTCAAAACCGTAAACTCACTTCACGTGACAAAAGGGAAAAATAGAGCAGTGCCCATAGAGGTACGCGCCATACGGCCTATCCCAGAGGCACTACAACAGGAACCCCCCCTTTGGCAACACATGTTCTGCAACGTTCTAGTGATGTGTTGCAATGAAGCTGCGATAGCTACGCGTATATGTGTTGGGAACTCTATGTGTTGTTGATAATATAAGGGCCAACGGATGCTATCTGATGCACTCTATGCGTTGCCATTTACACACGTGACATCCATGATTATATGAAGCCCGAACCTGTAAGTTGTAAAGATAAAAGAAACTATTTATATCTAATAAGTTGTTATATTTCTAAAATTCTGGCAACATCCATACGCGCATACAAGTAATAATAAAAAATTGCAAATCGAGTACTCGAACCAGTAACGCCAGGCTCGGTAGAAGAAGATGCTAACCAACCGGGATAAGTAAAGAACATGATGTGTTATTTATTGTTCCATTGATGTGTATGTTCTCCACTGTCAGCAATTAACCAACTCCGCTCAGCTGGGCCTTAGAAAGCAAGGGCCCACTGTGCGCACCAGGGAAGTAGCGGTGAATCGAGCCGCTGTTGATTAAACTTTAGTGTCTATTCTTAAAAAATAAAAAAGATCATTTATACTCCCCTGAAAAAAAGTTGTTATTTGTACACGATTCTAGTACAAAAATAATTTGACTTTACTAAAAAAAATTGGTACACATGTACGAATTCTCAAAATATAATGCTACTTGTACGAAGTAGTTGTACTTGCTACTTTTACGTTTCACTAAAAAATGACTGCTACTTTTATGTTCATTAGAAATCCAGCCATAAGAAATAAAATATTTTTTATGTTGCCAACTTTATTTAAATAGGTCAAAATAATAATTGAAATTTTCTCAAGTAAATAAAAAATATATATTATTTTACAATGTTTTCATGCTTTTTGAAAAATTTCATGGAGGTTTAAAGTGTTCACCCATATAAAAAGCGACAAATCCGTGTATTGAAAAATCAATGTGTATTTACAAAAATCATTTACTACATAAATGTTTATCGTGTATTAAAAAAGGTTCATCGTGTTTTTCGAAGACATTGATTGTGCATTTTGAGAAAATCAAAGTGAATTTAACTATTCATCGCAGAATCGTGTATATAGAAAAGTTCACAGAATTTTAAAAAACTTTCACACATTTTAAAGGATTTTTTTTAAAATGCTCATCATTGACGATGGATCCACTGATCGGGATCTAAATGAGGTACCCAACCTCTTTCGGGAACATATAGCCACATCATTGGAAGCCTGTAATATGCCCCAGGGAGCCAAGAACCTAGACTTTGTAACCTAAGCTTCACCGGGAATATAAGGCAATGTCAGGGGGCCCGTTAGGGAGAAATACAAAAAAACTTACAAGTGGTACCCTCTCTCTGCCGCCAGGCTGAGCGAATGATAACTAGGAAAATATATCTCATTGGCGACCAGATTGGTCTCCGAGGACCACCGAGGTAAGAAATACACTTTTATGAAAACCCCCTATAGGTAACCACTTAGTAGTGGTGCGGGTTATTTGAAATGTGCTACTGCTAATTAGTAATAGTGCGGGGTGAAAAAACACCCTTCTGGTAGGTCATAGTAGTACCATGGCCACAGACGACCCGCGCTACTACTAAGTGGTCCCCACCATCCCCCTGGGACAAGCCATAGTACTAGCGTGGGGGTGTAAAACCCGCACTACAACTAATTTGATGGTTGTAGCGTGGGTGTGCGACCACACCCTACTAATACGGATAGACGGGGCCAACTGGTGGGCCGCGCGTAATTGTAATACGTCTGCCAAAGGCCGCGCTACAACAGTTGTGCGCGTCCTCGATGCCCCACACTACTACTAAGTTCCACTTATTACCATAGCATATGCCCGTCTCCCCATCGCCATGCCACCTCTTGCAGCGAACACATTCTACTATGCCATCCCGCAGCCACTCCGAACCTGCCCACCGTTGTCGCCGTCCCCGCGTCCCCGATTGATACCCCCCTAATCTAGTGTTGCCCCTCAAATTTGTCGTATCGTCTTCCTTTCCCACCTCCACCTCAAAGCCGCATATTTGTCTGCTCCCTGGTGCTTTCCCTACTTACGATCGTATTGAACCTCATCCATTCCAAACCCTAAGAGCTGGATCGACTGCAACAACGAGAGCCATTAGGGTGACTAGTGATGGTGACATCAATGATGAATTCCGTGACCTTGTCAACTTTGGCCACAACTGGACAAGCAGCATGGGGCAACAATGACATCAACAACTAACAACCCTTTTATCTTCCTTTTAAGCGATATAAAGATATATTTATCTATCTTATTTTTTCCTACATCCAAAATAAGTTTCTTCGATTTAGTACAAGTACGTAGGGAGTATCTTCTTCAAGTTAGTTGTATTTATTTGCTCTTCATTTGAGCACTTTTTAAAATTTCCTAATACTTGTAATGTAATAATGTAAAAAAAATTCAAAGAAATTAAAATAATCTTAGTTTTAACTAGAAGAACCAAGAACTACTTTTTCCCATCTCTTATTCCCTCAAGTATCTATTTTCCTCACATTTTCCTTTCTCTTAACATGTCAATTAGTTTTTTCTAGACTCATATGTCAATTAGTTAACTAGTTTATTCAGAAAAAAAATTGTTAAAAGGTCACCGGAAATTCAGTCCCGCCATTTGTTTTCTTATTTCCCTCCATTTTTCCCACGTCAACGATTTCCCTCCTCCATCTAAAAAATTAAAAACAGAAACTGCTCTGTTGTTCCACAAAATCTGCCCCTCACCACGCGCACGGTTCCATCTTCCCCATCACGCCTCCACTCATCACGGACCCCGCCGCCGTTGGAAAGCTCATATTCCTCGAGGCGCCATCTCTCTCTCTACCTAGCAGTCGTCTGTCGCTGCCCTCTCTCCACCTAGCTGCGCCGCGGCCGGGCGAGCCTTTTGCGTGTCGTTGCTGCCGAGGAATGCCACCCTGTATGGTAGATCGTGCCTTCGCTGGCACTGTGGCAGCGTGACCGACCAGGCCATGGAGGCGATGTAGCTCGTCGTCCCCAACCCATTGACGTGCTCACCTACCTCGCGTGGAAGACCTTCGTGTTCCCAGCGTGCCGTGTGATTGGCTCTGTCACCAACCTCCACTCCTCCAAGTTTAGATTCCTCATGGCCGAGCACCTCGACGTCGATGCACAGGACGTGTAGGTAACTCAATTAATCTTCCTGAATGTAACCATGAATCCATGATCAATTACCTCGATTGAGTTTGAGTCGGAGTTGTGGGTGGATAATTGTTCTAGCGCCTTCCCTGCACATCTTCTACCTAGTGGCCGATTTATTCTCTCCCCACAGAAGCGAAGGATCCTCCCCTGCATTATCTTCTCTTTTTCACCCTCCTCTTCTCAGTAGACCAGCAAGTACACATTTGCAGTAAGCATCTCACAGCTGCACTTCCTTCCTCAATCCTCATGTCATGCAACTTATAGTACTAATCGTAGAATTGTCGTGTCCCAGGATCGGATTGGAAGTGGAGGCAGATCTGCAGAGGTGAACCGAGGGGGACGAGGTCAAGACTATTAGCTCAGATAGATGTAAGCAATTTTGACGCATTCTGAAAAATAGCGTACTACGTTTTCCCCCTTAATTTAGGATCTAGCTTCAGGCTTTGAGATATTTTGCAGATTGTATTAAACATAAGCAGTTCTGTTGTTTATCTCGATATATGTATGCCCACATATATTTCTGAAATACTATGTAGTATAATTTCTTATTTTACTCAAGGACCTAACACACTTTTTTTTGAAGCTGTGTGTTAAACAAAAGTAGCTCCGTTCTTGATATATGCATGCAGAGTTGCATACATATGCTTCTGGAAATAGTGTAATATGAATCTTTTACTTAAGGACCTACTTCCAGGCTTTGAGCAATATTCTGTATTTAATCTGTAAAATAGTCTTGTCCTCGAAATGCAATATTGATATAATATAAGAAAGTGAGGAGATAATACAAGCAATTGTGCAATGCCTACTCTTATGCATAATGAAATAGTTATGCTCTGTCTTTGTTTTGTAGAATGATCTTATAAGTTATAACACCACAACCTCTTATTTAGCAAAAAGTGTTCAACCTAGACTTCTGCGACAAACAATTTGATGATCCTTAAGAAGCACTTTGGAGAGCAAAGCAGCTTCTGTTACTTTGAACACATGGTGCGCTCCCCTGATTTGTGTGCACCTTCTTATTCTATTAACCATTGTAGGGTGCAATTTGTATGGTGGGCTCATGCTTCAGAAGAAAGTCAACAGATCAAGCAATAGATGTCTTCCGTTTTACTACAGACCAAGAACAATCTAAAGCAGGGGGCAGCTCTTTTTCGTCACTACAGACCAAGAACAATACCAAACAAGTGTATGTTATGCATGATTCTTTGCATATTAAATTTGTGTTATCGATGTTTCTTTGTAGGTTTTAAATTTCTTACATTATAAAATCTTTCTCATCTACTTTCTTTTATGTAATAGGTTGGCATTATATTATTTTGAAGAGCTTGGGAAACCAAAACGAAAATGTTACTCTTGCTGCATACTAAAGTACTGACTAGAATATGAAACTGATGTTATTAAACTGGCTAATAAGTTATGAGCCGTGCAAGTTGATGCTATGTTCGCAAAATGTGATCTGTTGATAAGACCACTAAAAGGTTTAAAATTAGTGGTCAGGCGCCAAATTAATTATTGCATCCTTTGTATGTGCTCGTCTAATATTTACTGCTCTATTAACTTGATTTTATCTAAGGGCTCGTTACTGATATATTTTCTCTATTGTTGTAGATTGCCAGGTAAATTGATGATGCATGTCTCACATTGACTGAAGGGTCGAGAACGGGGCTACTTCTAAATAGCTTCACATTATGTTTTAGAATGTCATCTCTAGAGTTGATGTTTGAAGCATTAATATTTAGAATGGCTAAGACGCTGATTGCACGGAAGAGAATCAAACTACTACTAGATAGTTTCAGTCTTGCAATCTTTGGATTGTGTCGTTTGTAATGCAATAAAGTCAATTTAATATATGAGACATTTTTATTTACTACATTTTGGTTCATATGCACTATCAACATTGACCGAATAATATGGATGACAATATATAAAGTAAAATCAATTGTTCCTGCCATGTGGCAATGTCTCTTGGCATTGTGATAATCTGGTATGCCCATTTTGACATCCTTTTCTGGACGGTATGCGCCAACACATATTTTGTGTTGTTAAGCTTTAACTATATACGTTGCTATGTTACAACGCTTATTCACATCATTTACCAACACATCTATATGCGTTGTTGTAGACCCTTCCAACGCCACCAACGGCAACACATACTAATCCGTTGGTGTTGCCCTTAACAACACCTATATGGACATACGACAACACATCAATGCGTTGCTACAGGGGGGTTCCTCTTGTAGTGAGGAGTCCCGCCACTGGTTGTTAAAACCAATCACCTTCGACCATCGGGATTACTCTAGAAGTATCCGGAACGCAGGATGGACTGCTTTGATATTAGATCCGATAATTGACGGACTCCAATTTACACAAGTCCTAATGGACGACGGCAGTGATCTAAACCTGCTATACCAGGACACAGTCCGCAAAATGGGGATAGACCCAACCAAACTTCGCCATAGCAACACTTCCTTTCAAGGGGTAATGCCAGGCCCATATGCCCATTGTACGGGCTCTCTACTGCTGGAAGTTGTGTTCGGCTCACCCGACAACTTCCGCCGCGAAACGTTAACCTTCCACCTCACCCCATTTACAAGTAGCTACCAAGCACTACTGGGACGCGAAGCTTTCGCCCGCTTTAACGCAATACCGCATTATGCATCCCTTACACTTAAAATGCCCGGTCCGCAAGGCATCATCTCCTTAAAGGGAAATATCGAGTGTTCCTCGAGCGCGGAAGATTGTGTGACTGCCTTGACAACCACACACTAAACCAGCTTCACTAATCAAAGCACCTAAACAGGTCGTTCAGACCCCGGACACGGTTAGACGAGTCCGGCGTAAGCATACAAGGTCTTACTAGCCGCATACCCCCGCACAAGGGGATCTGCGCATGTACAACAAGAGACAATAAAGCTCAATCTTATTCATTTTTTGAATCGTACTTTGTTTATTTAATATAACATACACTTTCGCACGATCTTTTTCAACTAAGTTCCTCTCTTTTACAGATGAACACTGTGCTACACCCGTCCAGGATACGACACAACGGAGACACATACGCAGACATGTAGTAGGGATCCGTTGCAAGGATTCTTTTCAGATTAAGACCCTGCGTAAACCTTTTTACTGTCTCTTGTTGATATACATTCCCCGGTTTTTTGCTATCACCAAGGAGGAGGCTGGCGTTTTGGCATGGGCCACGTCAGAATTTCGCGCGTACCTGGACACCAGGGGCTTATTACAAAGGGTGTTGTTCGGCCCATTTTCATAAAGACCGAATACCTTAGGGAGTGTTCGGCGTCTCGAGTTAGGCCTTATATGCATCAGCTCCGAATCATGTCTTTGGTCAAATGTTGGGTTTGCCCGACTCCTGTGTTTTGCTGCCTTATGTTCCGCTCTATCGGCTAAGGCGGCACCAGGAGAACTACTGCGATTGTGCCCCGGTTCGACCAGGCGAGCACCTCAGTAGAGAAAGCCGAAAACTGACTGTCATGATATATCGTGAGACTGGTCAACCACTCGATGACCCGCCGGAATCTATAGGATTCCTCCGCATTGACGAAGGACCGTTTCCCGGTCAGGCACATACGCGCCCCAAATTCGGGTGAGTGCGGTGCCCCTAGGGGCTATATCATAGCCCCACTGTCAAACTCCTATGGCTAAGTGAAAGTGATAAAGCATTATAGTCTGGTTGCCTAGTTTGCTGCGCTACCACCTCCTTTATAGGACCAAGACGTTGGATCAAGTGTGAAAATGCGCCTTTTGCAAACACCCCCGCGTTATATGCGTGGGGGCTGAAGCCGAAGACTGCCATCTTTCAGGTTATATATACATATACATTAGCGGCCGCATAGGAGGTATTTTAATTCTTGAAAGGCACAAGTATAAAAAGCTCTTATATTCCATCGATACATTGTTTCACAATAAAACATGTCAATCGAACATAATATCCTTCGAGCACTGCGTCTCTATTAAGCGAGCGCCCTGCAGAACTTCTTGAAAATAGTGCTTGACAGGTACTCGGCTTCCGTCCGAATCTTGGGATGCAACATCGGTGGCCTTCATCTCCGCCCAGTATGTCTTGACACGGGCAAGAGCCATTAGTGCACCCTCTATGCATGCCGACCTCCTCATTGCATTGATATGAGGCACCGCACCAAGGAACTGCTGCACCAAGCCAAAATAACTCTTCGACTCGGGCCTTTTCGGCCACAAAAGACTCACGACATCCTTCATGGCAAGTCCAGATAACCTATTCAGCTCCGCCCATTCGGCCAAGCTATCGGTTAATGGAAGTGGGCGCTCTGGATTATGGAATTGCGACCAAAAATCCTTTTCCATTTTGTGATCCTTTTGATCTCGGAAGTGTTCGGCCGCGTTCGCGGCACTTGCCGCCAGGTCCAGATAAGCATCCTCCACACTCCACAGCCAGTCCAACTGAGCATATTTAGGATCCACGAATTTCCTCCGTAGCAGAAAGGGCTTTCTAGCCGCGATATCTTCGGCCTGACGTAGCTCCTCCTTCATAGCTCTCATCGCAGAGCGAGCATCCTTGGCTTCGGTAGTGGCCTTCTTCAGGTCCTCTTGCACCACTCGATCTTCTTTTTCAAGAAGCTTGCAGCGGTCGGCAACATTCTTTAACTTCACGGCCATCTCGGCCATTTCCTTTTTGCTTTGGCAGTGAGCAGCCTGTTCGGCTTTTAGCTCTTCGGCCGCCTTTAAGGCAGCCGCATCACTCTTTCTGGCCTGCTCCTTGGCTCGGGCGAGCTCCGCCCGAAGGTTCTCCATGGTAGCGACACCATCTGCATCAAGCTTACATGTTGTAAGGCACGGGCATCAAGCTCCCTTACCAGGTGTCCACGGAGAAATTGCATACCTTGTGACTCGTCAAGTCCCTTATTGACAAGCGCGTTGTCGGCATCAGCCACGTCAAGTTGCCGCTTTAGTTCGGCAAATTCATCAGTCCGGCTAGCCATCGGACCCTTCGCCACCTACATTGGAAGGGCGACACATTATACCTGGGATTATGATCCTCGGCGCGCTATCATTTTTGACAACACACCGAGCCTGAGGGGCTACTATCTACATAGGGCGCATTTTTATATGCGGAACTGCCAGAGGATACATCATTTTGCGTACCTCAAAACCTGTCAGTAAACTTCTGACGACTTCGTGCAATCCACTCTCAGCGGATGCAATCCTTTCAATAACCGTACCCATTAACGCACGGTGATATTCTAAGATAGACGCTCGCCCGAGCAGATCCTTCAGCTCCTCCGCCCGTACACCAGGTGGTGCCAGACTCATCCGATGGCCTTTTTCGAAGGCCGGACGTGGAGGGCTTTGAGGGGACATACAACTGCCTTCCGCCCCCCCCCCCCGGACTCGGAGAGACCCTCTGCAACGACACCTCAGGGTCACCCGCCTCGCAAGACGGTACAGCGGGGGGAGGTGTTTCGCTCTCTATCATCTCCGGATGGAGATCCCCGAAGATGAGCTCTGCTGAGAAGGGCTGAGATCCGAACTACAAGGTAAAATTTCGGTTATCTTCATTAGAAATAGGGCAGGGATATCCTTTATTTTAAAATAAACTCCCCTTTTTACTTCCGGCTCGGTGGAGGGATGATCCCCTTGAGGGCATAATGCGGCCGAGGCATCTCTCGGCGCAGGACCCTCTGACGAAGATTCCTTCCCCCGCTTCGAGACCATGGTCTCCGGGTCTTCAGAGGCGGTCCTCTTCTTCCCTTGGATGGAGGGATTCTCGATCCCTCCTTTCCTGACAGCCTCCTTCGCGGAGGCGGTAGCGTCCTTGTTCCCCCCTTCACCTTCTTCCGAAGGCGCAACCTCCAGCATCCTGGTTAACACGGGATTCGGCGTGGTCTCAGGGAGGGGGGCCGGACACCTGATTAACTTTGCTTTCGCTATCCACTCCTGTTCAGGGAACAACTCTTTTAAAGGGCAAGTTCATGATAAATATGAGATAGCGTGTCCGAGTGCAGGGCTACTTACTTGAGTATCCGGGCGATTGCAGCTCAGACCTGCGTCCTCGGTCAAGTCCGGACACATCGCTTGTGATCCGAAGAGAAGCTTGTACATCTCCACGGGCGTCATGCCCATAAAATGTTGGAGAGCTCGTGGTCCCTCCGGGTTAAATTCCCACAGGCGGAGGGGGCGACGTTTGCAGGGCAGGATGCGCGAATCAACATGACCTGCGCTACTACGACCAGAGTGATTTTCTCTCTCTCGGAGGTCTTGAATGCGGCCCTGCAACAAGGGCACATCCTTGGACAGACCCCAGTCAAGTCCTTTATTGACCCATGACGCCAGCCGCGGTGGAGGACCCGAGCGAAAGGCAGGTGGCGCCACCCATTTGGTGCCCCTGGGAACTATGATGTAAAACCACTCTTGTTGCCATAGGCTGAGCTCCTCTTGAAAAGAGCCCTCGGGCCATAGAGCATCAGCATTCTTGCTTATAACAGCCCCTCCGCATTCTGCCTGCTGCCCCTTGATCATCTTCGGCTCCACCTTGAAGGTCTTGAGCCACAATCCGAAGTGAGGGGTAATGCGGAGGAAGGCTTCGCATACGACAATGAACAATGAGATGTGGAGGATGGACTCCGGATCCAAGTCATGAAATTCCAACCCATAATAAAACATGAGCCCCCTCACGAAGGGGTCCATCGGGAAGCCTAACCCCGGAAGAAAGTGAGACGCGAACACCACGCTTTCGCCAGGCTTGGGAGAGGGAATAACCTGCCCTTGGGCAGGCAGCCTATGCGAAATTTCACCGGTTAGATGCCTGGCATCTCTTAGCTTTAGCACGTCTTCTTCCAAAATGGAGGAAGGCATCCACCAGCCTTGCAGGTCAGAGCCGGACATCATTGAAGGTCTGAATCGCCTGAATCTGGAGCTTTGGGTGTTGGAACTCAAGGTGAGGGGCGGATTCGATTGCGATTGAAAGAAAGGAGTGGAGCCTTGGTCTCTTTATAAAGAGGTTGAATACCAAGAGCCTTCCCCGTGACCGTTCGGGACTCACCTTCGATAGAGGAGACGTGCCAACGGGCACGATTGGGTTACCCACGCCCGTATTGATGAGAATCCCGGAATAAGGGGACACGATCTCTGCTTCGACAACACGTGCCAAGGAAACCACCTCGCTAAACGCGCTAAGGTGGGACAGTAAAAATGATTCGAATAAAGGCTTGGCCGTGGTGTCATGTCACACCACGGAATACGTCAGTAGATTGAGTTTGTGTAAATATTATTCTCTCTACGGAGGTATGTGGGACTTATTTTGCAGAGTCGGACACTATCCTTGTGTTCAAAATCTTCTATGAAGTATTCGGAGGAGGAACCCGCCTTGCAATGCCGAAGACAATATGCGCGCCGGACTTGTCGTCATTGAAGCCTGGTTCAAGGGCTACTGAGGGAGTCCTGGATTAGGGGGTGTCCGGATAGCCGAACTATCACCTTTGGCCGGACTCCTGGACTATGAAGATACAAGATTGAAGACTTCGTCTTGTGTCCGGATGGGACTTTCCTTGGGGTGGAAGGCAAGCTTGGCGATACGGATATGTAGATCTCCTACCATTGTAACCGACTCTGTGTAACCCTAACCCTCTTTGGTGCCTATATAAACCGGAGGGATTTAGTCCGTAGGAGGAACAACAATCATACCATAGGCTAGCTTCTAGGGTTTAGCCTCTCTAATCTCATGGTAGATCTACTCTTGTACTACCCATATCATCAATATTAATCAAGCAGGAGTAGGGTTTTACCTCCATCAAGAGGGCCCGAACCTGGGTAAAAACATCGTGTCCCTTGTCTCCTGTTACCATCCGCCTAGACGCACAGTTCGGGACCCCCTACCCGAGATCCGTCGGTTTTGACACCGACAATGCTACCGCCATACTAAGCAAAATAAGATGCATAAAAGATAAACATCACATGCAATCAAAATATGTGACATGCTATGGCCATCATCATCTTGTGCTCATGATCTCCATCACCGAAGCATCATCATGATCTCCATCATCATCGGCGCGACACCTTGATCTCCATCGTAGCATCGTTGTCGTCTCGCCAACTATTGTTACTACGACTATCGCTACCGCTTAGTGATAAAGTAAAACAATTACATGGCGATCGCATTGCATACAATAAAGCGACAACCATATGGCTCCTGCCAGTTGCCGATAACTTTGTTACAAAACATGATCATCTCATACAACAATTTATATCACATCATGTCTTGACCATATCACATCACAACAAGCCCTTCAAAAACAAGCTAGACGACCTCTACTTTGTTGTTGCAAGTTTTACGTGGCTGCTATGGGCTTCTAGCAAGAAGCGTTCTTACCTACGCATCAAAACCACAACGATTTTTCGCCAAGTGTGCTGTTTTAACCTTCAACAAGGACCGGGCGTAGCCACACTCGATTCAACTAAAGTTGGAGAAACAGACACCCGCCAGCCACCTATGTGCATAAGCATGTCGGTAGAACCAGTCTCATGAACGCGGTCATGTAATGTCGGTCTGGGCCGCTTCATCCAACAATAACGCTGAATCAAAGTATGACATGCTGGTAAGCAGTATGACTATTATCGCCCACAACCTTTGTGTTCTACTCGTGCATATAACATCTACGCATAGGCCTGGCTCCGATACTAGTGTTGGGGAATGCGGTAATTTCAAACAAAAAAAATCCTGCAATCACGCAAGATCTATCTAGGTGATGCATAGCAACGAGAGGGGAGAGTACCCTCGTAGACCGAAAGCGGAAGCGTTTCAATAACGCAATTGATGTAGTCGAACTTCTTCGTGATCCAACCGATCAAGTACCAAATGCACGGCACCTCCGCGTTCAACACACGTTCATCTCGATGACGTCCCTCATGCTCTTGATCCAGTTGAGGAAGAGGGTGGGTTCTGACAGCACGATGGCGTGGCGATGGTGATGATGATGCTACCGCCGCAGGGCTTCGCTTAAGCACTACGATGGTATGATCGAGGTGTGTAACGGTTGAGGAGGGTACCGCACACGGTTGGGAGAGAAACTTGTGGCTTTGGGGTGACCCCTGCCCCCATATATAAAGGAGGGACGGAGAGAGACCGGCCCTCTAGGGGCGCGCCAAGTGTATGGAGTCCTACTAGGACTTCCAAGTCCTAGTAGGAATCATTTCCCTTTTAGGAGTAGGAGAGAAGGAAAGAGAGAGGGAGTAGGAAAGGGTAAGGTGGGCGCCGCCCCCTTCCCCTAGTTCAATTCAGACCCATGGGGGGGCACCACCTCCCCATGGCCTACCTCCTCTATTTCCCGTATGGCCCAGTAAGGCCCATTACTTCTCCCGGTGAATTCCTGTAACTCCCTGGTACTCCAAAAAATACCCGAATCACTTGGAACCTTTCCAAAGTCCGAATATAGCCTTCCAATATATCGATCTTTACGTCTCAACCATTTCGAGACTCCTCATCATGTCCATGATCTCATCCAGGTCTCCGAACAAACTTCGGTCATCAAAACACATAACTCAAATACAAATCGTCATCGAACGTTAAGCTTGCGGACCCTACGGGTTCGAGAACTATGTAGACATGATCGAGACACATCTCCGATCAATAACCAATAGCGGAACCTGGATTCTCATATTGGTTCCCACATATTCTTCGAATATCTTTATCGGTCAAACCACATAACAACATACGTTGTTCCCTTTGTCATCGGTATGTTACTTTCCCGAGATTCGATCTTCGGTATCATCATACCTAGTTCAATCTCGTTATCAGCAAGACTCTTTACTAGTTCCGTAATACTTCATCCCGTAACTAACTCATTAGTCACAATGCTTGCAAGGCTTATAGTGATGAGTATTACCGATAGGGCCCAGAGATACCTCTCTGAAACACGGAGTGAAAAATCCTAATCTCGATCTATGCCAACCCAACAAACACCTTCGGTGACACCTATAGAGCACCTTTATAATCACCCATTTACGTTGTGACGTTTGATAGCACACAAAGTGTTCCTCCTGTATTCGGGAGTTGCATAATCTCATAGTCTGAGGAACATGTATAAGTCATGAAGAAAATAGTAGCAATGAAACTGTAACGATCATGATGCTAAGCTAACGGATGGGTCCTGTCCATCACATCATTCTCCTAATGATGTGATCCCGTTCATCAAATGACAAGACATGTTATGGTTAGGAAACATGACCATCTTTGATTAACGAGCTAGTCAAGTAGAGGCATACTAGGGACACTATGTTTTGTCTATGTATTCACACATGTACCAAGTTTCCGGTTAATACAATTCTAGCATGAATAATAAACATTTATCATGAAATAAGGAAATAAATAATAACTTTATTATTTCCTCTAGGGCATATTTCCTTCAGTCTCCCACTTGCACTAGAGTAAATAATCTAGTTCACATCGCCATGTGATTTAACACCAATAGATATATTTCCTTCAGTCTCCCAAATGGGCTGTAAATTATAGAAATAATAGCAAATGGGTTGTACACGCCACAGATTTCGAGGCTAACTTGTTGGCCAACTGAGTTGACGCGTATGCAAGGCTTTTGTCAACTTATAGTCAACAGAGAATTCTAGCAACAGTGACTGTTGGATGTCCATCCAACGGCCGTTGTGCTTCTTCAATCTCTGATCTTCCCGGTCGAGCTACCCAAACCAGTGCCGACGGGACTACTTGCTCCCTTCTCCCATGGTTGGCTGTGATGTTGCGTAGGTCTCACCGGCCGACCCTACTCCCATAGTTGGCCAAGCCATCCCTCTACCCACCCACACCTCTTATTATTTTCTGGCGATGATAGCCTCACCTCTCAGATGAACCAATCAACCCTCATACTCTCCTCCGCGTGGCCATCCACTGCTGTGTCTTCGCCGGCTCTGGGTCATTCCATTCCTAGGCCTTGCCGTCGTCCACCGCATTGGTGCTCTCAATGGGGTGTGGTCAATGTGGTCAACAAATGACAATCATCAAAAGAGGGATGTATGTGGAGAGGCTGACAGTAGGGACCCATATGGTCCATGGCCACACGCAAGCAAGTGCCTCCTTATTACATGAAAAGAAAATGATTTCTCCCCCTTACATGTTGGACCCATGTAACGCCCCGGATTCGATGCGCCAGGTGTCTTCCAGCTATTCGTCATTGTTGCTATGTCATTTGCTTGAGTGTTGCATTTTGCCATGTCATCATCTACATTTCATCTGCATGTTTTTCAAAACTTGCATCCGTTCGGGTTTCGCCGGTTCTCTCTGTTGTCCGTTCTGAGCACAGACACTCTCGCACGCGCCCGTCGCACCTCTTAGTCCTTGGTTTTGTGAGCCACCAAAAAAGTTCTCAGAATGGGCTGAGATTTGCCGAGTGGCCT
Organism: Triticum aestivum; assembly: GCF_018294505.1. Taxonomy (NCBI): domain Eukaryota; kingdom Viridiplantae; phylum Streptophyta; class Magnoliopsida; order Poales; family Poaceae; genus Triticum; species Triticum aestivum. The sequence goes on along the minus strand of NC_057804.1, from coordinate 370,791,214 downwards.
TGGTATATCACCGGCAGACCGCCCGTCAAATTTCGTTCCATTTGGAGGTCGTTTGATGCCCCAACGGTTAACCGAGCTAACCGAAACACAGCCCACCTAGCCCACCACCCTTTCACACAGCCCACCTAGCCCATCTAAGCCCCCTCCATGCTCTCCACCATTCGATCACGATCGTGTGGGCAAAAACCGCACCTCATTTGGACTCTCCTAGCTCCCTATGCCTATACATACACCCCTCCCCCAAAATTCGCGGATCAATCCTACCCTAACCCTAGCTTCTACCTCCTTCAGCCGCCGGACATGTCCGCACCCGGCCGAACACGTCCGCCACCGCCCGGCAGTGAATCCGAAGCTGCCACATCGCCCCACCGGCCCTCTCTCTCCTCCCTCCGCCTCCAGGCTCGTGGAGCCCAGATCGGGCCCGCCCCGGGCCGCGTCGGGCCCGAGGGAGCCCGCGCCCCCGCCGCCGTTCTCCGCTGCCCAGCCCGGCCTCCG